>NC_056750.1:626300831-626600831 GCF_019279795.1 Protopterus annectens | reverse complement strand
CTTTGTTCTCAGCCCAAGATCTACATGTGCCTTGCCTCAGCCATGCAGTCGCCTCCCATCCATGCTGGACTGATGTAGTATTCAGCTAATTGCCCCATCAGCTTTGGCCAAGACCAGATGTTCTTCATGTTTCACTGTTGCAGTCATCTCATTCGGGTTATCTGCTTGCAGTAGCCCTCAGTCGGCCTGATTATCAAAGTCTTGGGTCCTGCGTCAGTTGATGTCTCATCTTCCATGACGTCAGGTAGTCAGGGGTATAAAGCATGCAGCCGACACTATTACATCAATCTTTCTTGCCGTGCAGTGCCCGAAGCAGAAGCAGTTCACAAGTGCCGGTCGTCCGACTCCTGAAATTTTCGCTTTCAAGTTTCAGTACCGAAGTCTTCAACTAAGCTAAGTACCCCATTGGGGAAACTTTTTCTTGCTCTAAACCAATGTCAGTAAAAGTCAATAATTCTATTTCTTGTGTAAAGCAAATACCTCTTAAAGATTTTAATTAGTACTGTATTCCTTGCCTAGGCCCTGACCACGACGTACCTCACTGTCGGTTTTGTGCCTTATTTAAGCAACAAACTATTCGTTGTCAGTATTTACACTTCTAAATTTTTTGGTACTTGGTTCAATTACCCAGATATGGCTTCAGTAAGCCACCCGACTACCGACATTGTGAAAAAACGCAAAGATAAAGACAGAGACAGACCGCAAAGGTCCAAAGCTGCCGACGCTTCTCCTAAGCTAGTTGCCAGTTCGCCGGTACTCAGTGAGGCACTTTTGCAGCCCGTGATACCCGTTACTTCAGATTCGCAGGCCTCTACTGAGACCCATTCGGAGTCCGGTATGCAGCGAGATGCTTCAACTGTGGAACCTGCAGATGTCTCTACCTTGGATAGGTCTGGAGCCACTGTGCAGGCACCGGCTTCTGAGGGTGTATTCAGGCCTACTGACTTGGATATTAAACCAACGCCATCTTCTTCTTCAAGGCCTAAAACTCGATGCATGCCTAGAAAACCAACAACCAGACCGCATAGTCAGGCCTCTATGCCTAAAAAACAAATGATAAAAATGGCTGAAGACCTTATTACTTTAATCAGGGGAAGCCAACCTGTCCACTCCAAGAGGCCGAGGACTGAGTTTGCTTATGATTCTTCTGATCAAGATTCTGAAATTTCTGTTTTCTCTGATGACCAGGATTTATTCTTATCTACCTATGAGGATTCTGATGCAGTGGACTGTATTCCCTCTGCTTCCCCTCCAGAGGATTTCTCTTTTGGTGAAACCTTGCATACTCCTAGGGAGCATTTTCACTGGGAAAGCCAGGATTACTCTGACTCTAAAAAGAGGCTTAGGGATTTCTTACTCCTGCCCCAACACAGGCCTTTAGCTATCTCCCCCTGTACTGGACATTGTTGATGCTTTTTCAGAATCTAGCTTAGCCCCTGACTCTTTACCTCCTGCTCCCAGGAAACCAGATAGATATTACAGGGTTCCTGACTCTCACAAGTTCCTTTTTAAAAATCCTACTGTGGACCCAGAGACCATTTCACAGGGACCCAAGGGGCTACTACTGCCAAAAATTCTACACCCTCTGATAGAGATTCCAGGGCGCTGGATAGATGGGGTAAACAGGTATACACTTCTGCAACCTTAGCCATTAGGGCCTTAAACTGCCAGTCTCATATGTTATAGTATCAGCAGCATATTATTGGATTGCTTAAACAGAAAATTATGTTGATTCCTGACTGTGCTGAAAATAAAGATTTACAGGATTTAATGCTTTCTGCTGAACAAGTTGGTAAACATATTTTGCAATGTGGTTTTGATTCACTAGAGGCATCTTGCAGGGCTGCTGTCACTGGGTCTGTACTTAGAAGGCATGCTTGGCTTAAGGAGCTATCTTTGCCAAATCATGTTAAAGCTAAATTGCTGGATGCTCCCTTAAACGAGGACCGCCTGTTTGGCAGCAAAGCAGAAGTACTTAAAAAGATGGAGGAAAAAGCTAAATCTATGCAAACTGTTAAAGATTTCCTGCAAGTACAGCCTCCCAGATTTAGTAGGCATTGGCCGTCTAAGAATTGGTCCTTTTCTGCCTCTTCCAGGCCTTCTCAGTCCAAACCCAGAACCAGCAGAACACCCAGGCTTCAGTTCCAAAGTCCGTACAGGACTAAACAATGGGGGGCTCCCACTCCCAAAACAGGGAGTAGTAAGACTCCCCATATGGTAAACTGTCTCAATGACTTAACTTTAAAACTTCCAAGCCCTGCTCAGCTGACTGCTTCTTCAGGGGAAAGATTGCCCTGCAGGCAAAAAATTGGGAACTCATTACCCAGGACAAATGGGTTTTAAATATAGTTTCCCAGTGATACAGATTCCACTTTCACACCTTACCAACCCCAAACGGGTGGCCAGAGGCTCAAAAGCAAGTTCTCTCCCTCTTAAGTATCAGGGCTATTCAAACTATCCCAGAAGAGGAAAGGGGACAAGGTTTCTACTCAAGACTTTTCCTGGTGCCCAGAAAAGACAAATTGTGGCATCCTATCATGGACCTCTCTACACTAAACACATTTTTGGTGATCCCAAAATTCAAGATGCTAACTCTTCACCAGTTGCTTCCTATGCTAAGCGAGGATGCTGGTTGGCAACACTGGATTTAAAGGAAGCTTACCTGCACATCCCAATCAGAGAATCTTGCAGAAGATACCTACGCTTCAAAGCAGATTGCATGCACTATCAGTTCTCTGCACTGCCCTTTGGCTTATCTACTGCGCCCAGGATATTCACAAAGTGCCTATCTCCAGTCATTGCATTTTGCAGGCAAAGAAATATTCAAATATACCCATACCTGGCCGATTGTCTAATCCAGGCAGAAAGCCAGGACAAACTATTGAATCATCTGGTGTTTGTATAAAAATTGCTAACTTCTCTGGGGTACACCATAAATGAAAAGAAATCACATCTTGTACCCTGCCAACGAATTGTATTCCTGGGAGCAAGCTTGAACACAACTTCCCAGATGGCTTTCCTCACGCCAGAGAAACAAGTTCATTTGACAGCCTATTTCATACGAATGGCCACCAAGACCCTGCAATCTGCAAGGCAAATACTGCAAGCCTTGGGGTTCATGGCCTCCTGCATTCTCCTAATTCCATATGCAAGAGTGCATATGAGGAAACTACAATGGTATCTAAAAAGCCTATGGTGTCAACATTCTCAGGATCTAGAAGCAATGATTCCTATCATACCTTGCCTACAGATAGAGTTCCTTTGGTGGGCAGAGGCCTGCCACCAAAACAAGGGACCGCCATTCACTCTACCCCCTGCCGCCCAAACCCTAACAACAGACTATGCATGGGGGACTCACTTGGTAGGGAAGTGCATTCAGGGCAAATGGAATCCAAGTCAAATGCACCTGCAAATCAAACAAAAAGAAATGTTAGCTGTACAGAATGCTCTGACAGCCTTCAAGGACCACATTCTTCCAGGACAATTAATGGTAAAGACGGACAACACCACTGTTATGTGGTGCATAAACAAGCAGGGGGAACCCACTCTTATCCTCTCTGCAGAATAGCCATGGCTCTGTGGAACACAGCCTTGGGCTACCAAGTGCACCTACAGGCTCAATTCCTGCCAGGAAAGCTAAATACACTGGCAGATGAACTAAGCAGAGATCTCATGGACCCATATGAGTGGAAACTGGAAACAAAGATATTCAACATGTTGAGAAACAAATGGGGGAGCCCAGAGATGGACCTGTTTGCTTCCCCCCAGAACTACCAATTGGACAAATTCTGCACAAGGACTCCCCATACACAAGCTTGGAAAGTGGATGCCCTGTCCTTCAACTGGAAAAAACTATCAGTTTATGCCTTTCCTCCTCTGTCTGTCCTCTCCAAGGTACTACTAAAGATCAAACAGGACAAACTAAGGACGATACTGATTGCACCAGACTGGCCACACCAACACTGGTGTACCCCCACTTGTGCAGTGTGGTGCCTCAGACCCCTACCATGCTGTCCCAGCAGGAGGGCCAGATTCTGCGCCCTCAGCTTCAAACCCTGAACCTGGCAGCCTGGCTAATTACCTGATCCCTCCATTACCATCCCTCAGTAAGCAAGTGTTGGATGTCATTCTGGAGGCAAGGAGGCCTAGTACTAGAAAATCTTATGCTGAAAAACAGAAAAGATTATATTCCTGGAACCAAACTCAAGGGATGGGCACAGCAGCGCCCAATTTACCTCAGATTTTTCAGTATTTAACTGAGATGCTCCACAAGGGCCTTTCCTTTTCCTCCAGCAAAATTCATGCCTCAGCCATTTCAGCTCATTACAACACAGAACCACCCCTCTTCTCTCACCCACTGCTCAAGCAGTTCCTCAGAGGGGCCAAAAACATAAGACCACCCAGGAGAGCCCCAACTCCAGCCTGGGACCATAACTTTGTATTGGAAAATCTCACTCTACCTCCTTTTGAGCCAGCTGCAAATGCAGAGCTGAAATTCCTTTCTTGGAAAACAGCCTTCCTTTTAGCTATCACTTCAGCAAGAAGGGTGTCTGAATTACAGGCCCTTATGGCAGTGGAGCCTTTCATCATCTTTCATGTGGACAGGGTGTCCCTCAGGACCAATCCCTCCTTCATACCCAAGGTGGTATCCAGTTTGGCTCTTAAGTCAATTCATTTGCCAACCTTCTTTTCTAATCCACAGAACAAAGGGGAACCTATACTGCATTCTTTAGATGTACACAAACAACTTAGATTTTACTTGGACAGGACTAAACCTCTCAGGAAGTCTGAACAGCTGCTGGTTGCATTTGCTGCAGGGGCAGAGGGGAAGACCATTTCAAAACAAACCATTTCTAAATGGATAGGCCATTGCATTCATTTCTGCTATAAGCACCATGGAAAACCTACCCCACAGGGGATAAGACCACATTCAACCAGGGCTGCATCTACCTCCACAGCCTTTCTCAGAGATGTCACTACCAGGGACATCCTAGAAGCTGCTACCTGGAGTTCTGTACATACTTTCATCAAGCATTACCATTTGCCAATTTTCTCTAAATCCATAGCTGGCTTTGCCACTGCAGTCTTGCAGGGCCTTATAGCTGGTCCTAACGCTATCTCATTTCCTCCTCCCATCCTGAGCTTTAGGAATCTACCCAAATGTGATGACTGCAACAGTGAAACCCGAAGAACATAGTACAGTTGTGTACACTTACCGTAAATGTAGATGTCCAAGTGTATTCACTGTTGCAGTCCTGGTTACCCTCCCTCCAGCCCCCTGACTTCTTTTGGCTATACCTCTACTCTTGTTTACTATGCTTAAATCTTTTTGGATGTATTTGCTTTTTTGTTGGAGGTGTAACCTTGTGTGTGTGTGTGTGTGTGTGTGTGTGTGTGTGTGTGTGTGTGTGTGTGTGTGTGTGTATATATATATATATATATATATATATATATATATATAATTGCTTCCCATTATGGGGGCACCTGACATCTAGGGCAAGAAAAACTGATGTAATGGCATCGGCTGCAATGCTTTATACCCCTGACTACCTGACATCATGGAAGATGAGACAGCAACCAGTGCATGACCCAAGACTTTGATAATCAGGCTGACTGAGGGCTACTGTAAGCAGGTAACCCAAATGTGATGACTGCAACAGTGAATATACTCAAACATCTACATTTATGGTAAGTGTACACAAAGTACAGTTTTGTACCTACCATAAATGTAGATGTTCGAGGATCTACATTGCTGCAGTCATAACCTGTGGGTAGTCCGCTGTCCTCGATCGGCCCGAATACCAAAGAGCTGGGCTGGCATCGGTCATTGTCGCCTAGAGCTGACGTCAGTACGTTGTAGTACTTAAGCGCATGACCGACGTCATATCCTCAGTCTTTCTTGCCCCAGATGTCAGAAGGCCTAAGAATGAAAGAAGGCCAGAGCCAAAAAAGTAAAAGCCCAACAACTACCAGTGTGGAAATAGAGATAATCCTAAAATAAAAAACACAGCCACCACCAACTATAGAGGGGAAGGAGGGAGGGATAATTGGACTGCAGCAATGTAGATCCTCGAACATCTACATTTATGATAGGTACAAAACTGTACTATGTTCTTCGTCTCACATTGCTGCAGTCATAACCTGTGGGTAGAATCCCAAAGCAAAGGAAAAGGGAGGCTGGCAAACTAAATAGCATTAGGAGCTGCTAACATGCCCTGTAAAACTGCAGTGGCAAACCCAGCCCTGGACTTGGAATAAAGAGGGAGATGGTAATGCTTAGTAAAAGTGTGTACTGAACTCCAAGTAGCTGCCTCCAAAATATCCTTAGTAGCTACACCCCTCAAAAAAGCAGTAGATGTGGCAGTAGCCCTAGTAGAATGAGGTCTGATCCCAGCAGGAACATCCTTCCCATGATGAGAATAACAAAAGCAATACAATGACCAATCCACTTTGAAATAGTCTGCTTTGAAACAGCTTTCCCTTGTGAACTCAAAGCAAAAGAAACAAATAACTGTTGTGTCTGTCTGAACTCCTTAGTTCTGCTCAAATAGTAACGTAACTGCCTGTGGATATCCAAAGAATGCAAGACTTTTTCCCCCTTATTTTGGGGATCAGCATAAAAGTAGGCAAATGAATAGACTGGTTCAAGGCCACATTAGAAATCACTTTAGGCATAAAAGTAGGGTTAGTTAGCAAAGAAACTCTATCCTTATGAAATATCAGAAAGGGTTCAACTGCCATGAGTGCCTGCAATTCAGATACCCTCCTAGCAGAAGTAATGGCCAACAAAAAAGCAGTCTTCCATGACAAAAACTTCAATTCAGACGTAGCTGCAGGTTCAAAAGGAGGTAAAGTAAGTTTCTCCAAAACAAAATTGAGATCCCAGGAAGGAGTAGGAGCTCTACGGGGGTCTTATATTCTTTGCCCCTCTAAGAAATTGTTTGAACAAAGGATGAGAAAATAAAGGAGGGTCACAATCATAGTGAGCAGAAATGACTGCAGCATGAACCTTCACAGAAGAGAATGACAAACCCTTGTCCAGTAATTCAGTAAGATACTGTAGTGCAAAACTCAAATTAGGCACTGAAACATCAAAACCCTTTGCAGTGCTCCAAAGGAAAAATCTCTTCCATTTATCAGCATAAACTTTTCTAGTACTAGGCCGCCTGGCTTCCAAAATGACATCTAAAACTTGTTGAGGAAGCTGAGACCCCTCCGGCTCCATCACAGAATACGCCAGGCTGTCAGATGCAGGGACTGCACCCGAACATTGAGAAAATGATTGTTTGACTGGGATAACAAATGAGGAACCTGTGGCAGAAGCCAAGGAGGCTACTGGATTAAACTCCTCAGCAGAGGATACCAATGCTGACGCGGCCAATCTGGTGCTATTAGGATCATGCAAGGCTTGTCCCGCCTGACTTTCAAGAGTACCTTGGGAAGAAGAGGCAGAGGAGGAAAAGCATAAATGTGAAGGTTGTTCCAACTGAAAGATAGAGCATCCACTTTCCAAGCATCTGGGTGGAACATCTTTGTGCAAAATTTTGGTAGTTGAAAATTCAGTGGAGAAGCAAACAGATCTATGTCTGGAGTTCCCCAAGCCACAGTCAATTGTTTGAAAACCTGAGGATCCAGTTTCCACACATGGGGATCCACAATTTGCCTGCCCAGTACATTTGCTAGGGAGTTCTGTGCTCCTGGCAGAAACCGTGCTTGAAGATTGATTTGCAAACTCAGAGCAGTCTCCCACAAAATCATTGTTTGCCTGCAAAGAGGGTAGGAATGGGTTCCCCCCTGCTTGTTGATGTACCACATGACTGTTGTGTTGTCTGTTTGAATCAACACCTGTCCCGGCTGAAGTAGGTCCTTGAAGGCCATCAAAGCAAATTGGACTGCTAACATCTCCTTCATGTTGATATGCAAATGTAGTAGTCTGGGAGGCCACACGTCTTGTATCCATTTCCCATTGAAGTGTGCTCCCCAAGCCAAGTCCGAGGCATCCGTCGTTAGGATCTGACTCGCCTCTGGTCGGGTCACAGAGAGTCCCTTGTTTAGTTGACATTCCTGAGCCCACCACAAGAATTCCTTCTGGATGCAAGGTATAATTCAATGACAGTGTCCAAACCGTGGCAGTGTTGAGTCCACACACTTTGAGATACCATTGTAGCTTCCTCATATGCAGTTTGGCATTGGGAAGAACTAGAATGCAAGATGCCATGAACCCCAAGGCTTGAAGGACTGTCCTTGCAGTCAGCCTGGACATTACTGATAACTGCTGGAAGTATAGATGAAGAGTTCTTTGTTTGTCCGGGGTCAGAAATGCCATCTGAGAAGCTGTATTCAGTCTCACACCCAGAAAGCACATGTCCTGAGAGGGTACTAGACTGGACTTTATTTCGTTCACAGAATACCCTAGGCACCTTAAAACTGCCATTACATACTGGAGATGTTGTAGTAACTTGTCTTTGTTTTGAGCAAGAATCAGGCAATCATCCAGATAAGGATAAATTTGTATTCCTCTCTGTCTGAAAAAAGCAATCACAGGAGCCAGAACTTTTGTGAATACTCTGGGCGCAGTAGATAAGCCAAAGGGCAATGCAGAGAACTGATAGTGAGAAGTACCAGCCCAAAATCTCAGGAATCTCCTGCAGCTGGGCCTGATAGGGATGTGAAGATAGGCCTCTTTGAGATCCAGGGTTACCATCCAGTGATCCTTGCCCAGCAGAGGCAGAAGTTGTTGTAATGTTAACATCTTGAACTTTGGAATGTCTAGGTAGGTATTGAGAATGGACAAATCCAGAATTGGCCTCCAAGTGTTTCCTTTCTTTGGCACTAGGAATAGACGGGAATAAAAACCTAGGCCTACTTCTGACGGAGGGACCGCCTGAATTGCCCCCATCTGTAACAGTAAAGAAATTTGCTCCTGAGCCTCCATCCTTTGCTGAGGAGGCACATCCGGCATGCCTTTGAAAGGAGGAAGAGTGTGAAAATAAAACTTGTACCCGTGATTTATTATATCCAACACCCATTTGTCCTGGGTAACCAAATGCCAATTTTGTTGGAAAAGTCCCAACTTTCCTCCAAGAGGAGCTGCCAGTAGAGAAGGGTCTGGCAGCAGAAGATACAGGTCATTGGGTCTGTTTACGAAAAGGCTGACCCCTGCCCTCACCAGAAGACTGTGCAGGAGAACTCCAAGTCCTAGGTCTGAAAGAACCCTGAGCGTGAGCTCTGCCTCTACCATGCCTAGACCTGCCCTTAGACTGATTATCCGAAGAAGGAAAAGACCATCCTCTAGCAGGCCAATTCCTACTAAACTTAGGGGGCTGCACCTGCAGAAAATCTTTGACCGTCTGCATAGACTTAGCCTTATCTTCCATCTTTTTCAAAACCGATTCCACAGAAGGACCAAAAAGTACTTCAGATTGAAGAGGAGCATCCAAAATACGAGCCTTAACATGCTCTGACAAATTTTGATCCTTAAGCCAGGCATGTCTACGAATAACTGAACCTGTAGCAGCCACCCTGGATGCAGCCTGAAGAGCATCGAAACCACACTGCAAAGAATGCTTGCCCACTTGATCTGATGCATGAACCAACTCCTGGAGCTCCTTACACTCTATACCCTCAGATAAAGCATCCACCTTAGATTTCAATTGACCTAACAAAAAATTCTGATACTTCAGCATATGAAATTGGCAATTCAAAGCCCTCATAGCTAACGTAGAGGAGGTGTACACTTTTTTTGCCCCATCTATCTAAAGCTCTAGAATCTTTATCCAAAGGAACTGGATTCTTAGCCACAGAAGCCCTAATACCCTTCGGACCTTGAGTAATGGTTTCCGGATCAGCTCTAGGGCTCTTGTACAAATACTTATGTGCTTCAGGAACTCGATAATATCTGTCTGGCTTAACAGGGGCAGGAGGTAAAGAATCAGGATTAAGGGAAGATTCAGAAAAAACATCCTGAACAACTTCTAAGACAGGAGGGATAGCCAAGGGCCTATGCTGAGGCAGAAACAAAAATTCCCTGAGCCGTTTCCGAGAATCTGAAAAATCCTGACCTTCCCACTTGAAATGCTCCCTCATGGAATGTAAAGTCTCAGAAAAAGAAAAATCCTCTGGAGGAGAAGCAGAAGAACAGGAGTCCTCTGCATCCGAATCCAAATAAGAATTCCTGAATTTCTTCAGCTGAGGAATCAGAGTAGTCAGAGGAATGATCCATCCCCTCTAAATCTGCCTCCACCCTAGGCCTCTTCTCTGGGGGGGGCATAGAACCCCTGATCAAGGTAATCAAGTCCTCAGCCATTTTTAACATATGCTTCTTTGGAACAGGGGCTGGAGAGCTAGAACTATGACCAGGTTTGGCCTTAGCATGGCCTTTAGCCACTGAAGTAGAAGGCCTAATAACCTTCTGTAAGGATGGAACTACAGACACCTGAGAAGCACCTTCAGCTGGGCCTAACTCCTGAGAGGTTAACTCCTGTAAAAGTAAAGGTTCCCCATGGAATTCAGCCGAATCCCCAGCCGGATCCACAGGTTCAACCGGAGGCTCCATAGAACCGGCGTCCGTAACGGACGACTCATCCGGTTTAGACTTCAAAGATTTATCTTTACGCTTTTTAGCGGTAGCGGGCGTCGGAGGATCCGACGGCATGTTATAATTACACCTTTTCCCAAAAACTAGCCTGGCACAGTCTAATCTCCATTTAATGGTGCGCTTGTTAAATCTAGCACAAAAGCGACACCCGACCACGTCGTGCTCAGGCCCTAAGCAAGGAATACACAAAGAATGAAAATCCTTATGAGGTATCTGTTTCCCACAAGAAATGAAATTATTAACTTTTTCTGACATCCGGATAACTGAGGCAAGAAAAGACAAAGATTTCCCCAACGGGGTACTTAGCCCAACTTGGTCTTCAGTCTGAAACTCGAAAAAGGAAAATTTCAGAACGCCGAACGGCACTTGCAAACGCTGCTTCTGCTTCGGACCACGCGGCAAGAAAGACTGAGGATATGACGTCGGTCATGCGCTTAAGTACTACGACGTACTGACGTCAGCTCTAGGCAACAATGACCGACGCCAGCCCAGCTCTTTGGTATTTGGGCCGATCGAGGACAGCGGACTACCCACAGGTTATGACTGCAGCAATGTGAGACGAAGAACATCTGTACCTTCTCTTCCTCTGTAGAGCACCTGTTCGCTCGCAATACTCAGTAAGTGCAAGAAGACTGGACATTGATGAGGAAGTAGCTTTTTCCTCCCCATACCTGCCAGATGACTCCAAGTTTGGGAACATTTTAGAAATTGTCATGATAAAGATGGCAAAGTCTCTACCCATCCCTTCTTCACCTAAGTGCATTTTGCAGGTGGTTCCCACAGCTAAGATGGTTTGACTGGTGGTCTGCTTTGCATAGCAGAACATTAATATGGCACCCATCTCAAAGAAACCAGGCCCTCAAAAGCAGCAGAATTGTAGCTACATGCACAGAGAGAGACTGATTTGGACATCATGTGATATAAATCATTGGGCAGTAACAGTGCAATATTGATTGTATCCCTACCACAAAATCATTGTGATATGGGTTTGCTGGCTCCATGCCTGAGCAAAATGTGCATATGTCGTATTAGTCTTAGGATGAGCATGTTAGTGCTGTGTGTCATAGCAATGACTCAGAGATGATTGTAGCAAATTATCTCATCGTAATCAGTGTGCCACAAGGCCCATTTTAGCATGATAAAAAGTGCACTCAATATACTGTGGAAGACCATATTAACACAAGCAAGTTAGGAAAAGGAATTCATTAGAAAAGATGTTGAACTGTGATAGAGGCTTAGTGAAGAAAGGCAAGTTGCCTGGTGATGTACCTCTGTACTTTACTGAGCATCCATGGTGAAATTACAGCAACAGGTACAGAGAGGAAACAATAGATGTAATTTTAGGTAAGTGTGGATCTGATCAGGGTGATACCTTTCAGACCTGCTCTACAGGCAATCTTTGAATTTGTTAAAGTTGTAGCTGCTGCAACTACTTTAGTAGAATTAGCATTATTTGACTCTGATATTTTTATTGCTGTGTCTTTTCTTCTTCTGGAAGGGTGCAAAGATATTGGACAAATGCAAAGAAGAATCAATGATATTCCTACAGACTTTTTTTGGAATGGGAGAGATACTGGATATAAATAAGAAATCTTAAGTTTGTCTTCTTGCAATGTGTACTGTGTTCCTGGTGTAAGATTGGTTCCCTCTCTTTATGATCAACTCGCCCTCACTGTCCATTTTAATACTGTTAACTGCCATAGGTTTGGATGAGACTAGTGGCTTGAATGTTAATTATCATGGCTTCTGCTTCATGAAGTTGTTCAAATGAATGTAAAGTACCTTTATGATGGAATGCCACTGTTGCAAGGAACCTTAGTTGAAAATGAATGTCCGAGGCCCTTAACATCTTTATTGTTGGAATCAAAGCCTACTGGTTTATGATGAAGAGTTGTAGTCAGATGTAATTCTCACATGACAGCTTGTTATTTTGATTTGGTGTGAATTTTCCTTGGCTTTTTGAAGCACCAGCTCTTTAGTAATATAGAAAAGTAATTTTTAAAATTAAATATCCAGGTAAATTGGATTTAAACTTTTTGCATAGGCACTTGTGCTTTAAAAAAAAGACCTGTAAGTTGCAGATCTGATGAAGCCAGTAAATAATTTATGCTAGATTACGCTCCAGTAATTTCGAAAATTATTTGTACAGTAATTATTCTCCAAATCATCCAGTTTGTCTGCATGTATGCCATGGCACTTTCTTTGTTCATTGCTGTTGCAGTACTTGTTAGCTTTCCGCCATGCTTCAAACTATTTGCATAATCTCTGTAGTGACCTTCAGAATTGCTTGTATTACAGGAATCCCACAGCTGTAGCTGAGACAGGTGGCACACTGAGAAATCTCCTATTCAGCACCACCTTCAATCAGAATTAGAGCAGAAAAGTTCTCCACACCTGAAGGCAAAAAGGTTCTCTAGAGTTAACCCCCCCCCCAAAAAAAAAAAGCTCTAAGCAAAAAAAAATGTTAAAATAGGTTTTGAAACACACAAAGTACAGGCAGTGTAATGATGCTTGCAGATCAACTGGCACTCATGCTAATCAATTGAGTTCCAAGTACAGAGCAGAAACTCTCTTACATTATTGATCATGCCCCTAACAGCTTGCACCTGGGGCAGCTGCCTCCTTTTCCCCACCCTAGTTATGTCTTTCATGCAAGAATCTGATTGTGAATGATCATAGATGGCCATGCTGGAAAGTTTATTTTCTAGAAACAACTTGACTTGAGTGACTGATGTAGATTACAAATTTCAGAAACCAACTTTAGCATCAGAACCATACAGGAATGATTACTGCTATTCAGGAGTTGAAAATAACATGCAAATGATTTTCAGTGCATTATGGGGCTATACAGATCTTTAAAGGAAAGCTGTTATCTTAAGTGATTCCCTGTAAATACCCATGTTTGCTAATTACATTGTTGTTGCTAGTATGGGTCTAATAACCTATTGCAAGAATGCTGCACCATAAATTCTACTATTTGGGGACCCTATGGCATTTTGGTACTTCAGTGCTGTGCCCTCAGACTCCTTATGTTTTGGTCTTCTTCCAACTCTGACCTGCCAGGGAGGTTTACTTTAGAGTGCTTAGAAATCTTCCCAGCTGTAGAAGACTTTCCAAATCAGTTACACCAGATACATACTTACTGAGTTAGATTATCTGTGAGAAGGTTATTTGCAATGGATGATTACTGCCGTTATTCTCCTTGTGTTTGAATGTCCTTTCCATCTGTCATCAGTTCATGGATTTTTATACAAGCCAAACAAGTACATAGTATTATATTCATATATGTTTTTCAGGGTTTTCTTCCTCAGTGCATTGATTCAGGCTGAGGTGAATTCTCCTGTCCTGGTGCTGGATATTATGACTTGCAGGAAGCGAACGCATATACTCCCAGTTGTGTGAACTAGAGGAAAGCTGACAATGCTGGAAGGAGTAGTAATCCTTACAGCACTCAGTGCAAAGGGCCTTTTCGGAAATTAGCTGATATAGTGAGTAGATGCCTGTACCTGCTACTTCCTTTTCTGTGATAGAAACTAGTTAAGTGAGGAAGAAGGGTGGAGCTCACTGGAAATAAGTCATATCTTTTAGTGACATTTATTTCTGGTCAGATAGATTCAAACTAAAAGCTGTAGATAATTAGTGAGACTGTAAGGTGATGCTTATGCAGCCACCTTTATCATGTGAGTGAAAGAACTTCATTGTTTCTTTGAAAAAAAACAAATATCTGAAATTACTTATAGAAGAGAGGCTGAAACCATTTTGGGGGTGAAACAGCAAATTACAATACTTTCTGTTAAAAAAAGATAGCATAGCCTGTAGAATTTGATAACCTTAAAAAGGAAACAAGTCCTCTTCATAAAAAAAAATGCCCCTCTCCTTCTCTTGGAAAGAGTTATTTTTGTATTAAAATTCAGATATATGTGACATGCCCCAGCTGTTCATCATACTGATCACTGCTCCAGCAGCTTTAACTATATGGTTATATCATGCCAAGGATATAACAGCTGGCTTACTTCCAAAGCTTCAGGGCCCCATCCATGTGCCCAAATTTCAGGTAGCTTGATCTGAGCTGACTAGAACACAAGTTTGGGTGCCAAGTCCTTCAGAGCTTTACTACCACTGAAGAGCATGCTCCTCTAAGGCTTTCAAGGATTGATGGGTGGCTTAGTGTTATTAGATAGTATTTGTGTTTAATCACTTTCCCCTTAAGGAAAGTTAAAGTTCTGTTTGTTTCAGTAGACTGTCATGAGACTGTATCGTACTTTTAAATGGGAGTGCTTTTTTCCTATCAGTTTAAAAGTTGTGTAAAGTAACTGAAAACCATTTTTCTGGGAAAAACTGAGTTTATTTTACTTTGGGGGTTGGCAAAGTGTTTTAAAGTGCATTCTGGTGAAAATGTGACTTTTAAAGACTTGTACTTTTTACCATCATCTGCTATTTGAATTCCCTGGGAAAGATGCACTATATGTGGCTTGACTATGGAAGAAACTACTGGTCCCATGCTTGATCCTTCTTCCAGCCACAAAAAAGAAAAGGCAAAGTTAAGCAGTCGTTACTACCACAGCAGGCTAGCAGTTTGCCTCAGCTGCAAGTGGGTGACTTCTGTGAACATCTGTTGCACCTCAGACCACTCATCTTTTACCCCAGATCCTTATGGACTGGGGGCTATCCAAGTCCTCTGCAGCTGTTAGAATTCACTCAGTTGGCAAGGCAGAGCCACTTTTGTCATTCCTGGGAGAGGGAACAGGGAAGGCTTCCCTGTTGTGTCAGAATGCCGTGCCCATCCCTGGGGAAGCGGATGCTACCATTAGTAACATGGTTGGCCCCATTTTTCCTGTCAAAAAGAAACAGAAAATTAAACATGTACTCCTCCTAAAATTTCCTTAGGCAGGACTAGTTTACTGGGTCTGGCTCAGGGTTTAAGTCAGGCAATATATCCTTCTTGTAAAGTAGTTTCTGGTAAAGAAATAAGGGAAACCGCTTTTCCTGAAGAGAGTCAAGATTCTGAATCTGAACAGGATGATGAAGGGACAGTTGCAGGGTTTTTTCTCCTCAGGTTTCTGATTCTCCCTATGGTTTTCTCTTTCTCTGAGACTATTGATAGTGTGCCAGTGTTTTCAGTGGTAGAATACTTGAGGTTTCTCAGTCCCTCAGAAAATACTATGAATTGTTATAGAAGGAACTTCCAGAACCTACACCCATTCCTCCTATTCTGTATGCATTACTGCTTGCAGTTTTCCTTACAGTCAGTCAGATGCCCCTAAAGTTGAAAGGATGCATAACATTCCATAAACTTGTATACTGTTCCCAAGACTGACCCAAAAGTTATAGCTTTAGCTGACCCCACTGCTGCTAAACACTTGATTAATGCTAGTCTTACTCTTTCTGATAAGAATGGGAAAATTATTGATAAGTATGGGAAAAAAGTATATACCTCTGCAACTCTGATTTTCAGAATTTTGAATTGTATGTTAAACTTTGTTCTAATTGTGAAAGTATGGGGAATGTTTTTAATCTGCATTTTCTTATTGAGCTGAAAAATCTGCTTTAAATAATTTAGTTTCTTCTACTGTACAGGTCACTGCTCATTGTTTACAATGTTTGTATCACTCTGTTGATACTTCTTTCAGGGCTATGGCCACTGGTATTCTTTTGAGGAGGTTTGCATGGCTGCATTCTCAGAACCTTCTAGATGTAAAAAATATTTTAAATTCTCCCTTCATTACAGATTTAGTGCCCCCCCCCCCACTGCAGAGTTGATCAATAACTGTGATGAAAGAGGCAAACTGATCCAGTGAATCTCTAAGATTTTTCAGCCCTTCCTTTCCCAAATTTCTATGAGATTTTCTAAATCCTCATCCAGTTTTGGCAAAAAGCAGAATAAACCATTGCAACAAAATAGAGGTAAACGGACATTTAAGGAGAAATGGCAAGTGGGTAAAAAAAAAACCCGCCTTGAACCACCCAAAACCAAGGACAGTCTAACAAGTCTAAATGACTATTAAGAGACCTTGTAATAACCCCTACCTCCCCCCTTTTTGTCCACCAGAAAGTCTGAATCTCCATTTTTCTCTGGCAAGAGATAGTTTCAGAGAAATGAGTTCTGAAGATAATTCATCAAGGTTACATATGGCAGTGGGAGGAAATTCCTCCTTTTCAGGGGTCATTTTCTCATTCTTATCAGACTCTCTTGTTTCCACTGTTTTTTTATCATATGCTGTCCCAAGGAGTGATATGACAAGTTCTTCCCTCACAGGTGGGGGAGGGTTGTGTTCAAGGATGTCCTTAGTGGGGACTTTCCAAGATGCGGCACACTGATTAACAGCTTAACTTCAGCTCTCCCAGTGTGAAAAAAGAAACTGAAAAATGTGTCATGAATTCTGTCACTTTTACCAATTTCAGTTACTGGCTAATACGTACACTGCATGGCTATCAGCAAAGAAGAAACTAAGTGAGCCTGATAAAAAAATCAACTAGAAAAGGTTAAAAGAAAACATTGACTGGGAGGAATCCGGCAGCTGTTCAGCAAAAGGCTGACTAAGCTTCAGCTTTGGTGCAAGACATGGCTTCCAGTAATGTAGAGGGAAAAATAAGTCAAATGTGCTTACAGCTGAAACACTGAAGAAGAATATCTACTCAGATAAAAAGCTGTGAAATAAATGGAGGAATCTTTAAAATATATTTCAGATAAGCTGATAAAAGTGCAAAAATCAGAGGTTGAAATGAAGAAAATACTGGCTGAGCATGAGACTGTTGAAGAACAGATGCTTCAAAAAAGTGGTGGAATTAAAGGACGAGGACATAGGGAAAATCTGAAATGTTCTGCTGTACCAGAGAAACTAGAAGAAGCAGACTGCATTAATTTTATAAAGGCACAAATAAGCAACTGGACTGCTATTTCATAGGAGAAACTGTTAACTGACCTTGTGCATGCTTCAAATCTGGCCATGAAAAAGCAGCCAAGAACTGTATTAGTAAAGATGCAAACCTACCAGCAGAAATAACTGATCCTGACAAAACTGTGATAAAAGGGCAAAGTATTAAGAGTTGGAGACAAGAGTGTTTGTGGAAAATGAGAAACAAATGTATTTCAGCAATCAGGAAATGTTGAGAGGCAGATATGAGATTTAAGCTGCTGTATCCAGCTGTCTTCAGAATATTTTTTCCTGGAGGAGCAAAGCCATTTTTGATGCAGAACAGGCTAAGGATGAAATACAAAAGTTTGTCCAACAAAAAGTGAGCCATCAAGCATAACGGGACTCTGCTTCTCATACTTCTGATGATAAAACACAAGGAGAGACTTTACCAGTGAAACCTTTTCCACTGTTCCAAAGGAAAATGCTTCACAGGTGGAGAAAAGCACAAGAACTGACTAGAAGAACCAGAATCAAGAATACCTTAGAATTGAACTGGAATCTGGAATTGGGAGATAGATATGAACAGGAGGAAGACTGCAAAATTGGAAATTAGTGAATAAATGTAACTGCAAATCATCTATTGCATTTGTGAAATGCAGCTCTGTAAGAAAGTTGAAAGAGCGGACTTTTGTTGAGTTTGTTAAACTTGTGTGGAATTGAAAGACATTTGCCTCACTTCATGTCATTAATGTTTGGAAGGACAACACTGATGGGATGAGGAAGGGAAAAGGTAACTAAGTAAAACAATATCTGTTCTTAGTATTTCTGTAAATTTTTTCACAATATTGCATATTTTATACTAAAGCATTTTTAGTTGCTCTTGTATGAAATAGTTACTAAAGTAAATGGGTGGCTTTTCTTCTTTTTTTAGTATTAAGAAATGTAGGCATTACAGTGCAAAAGGAGAAAAAAGGCTAGACAAAAATGTTTAAGTTAACAGATTATTATCTTGGGGTTGTTGAGATGGGGTGCAAAAGTACACAGATAATAATATATGCAGAGCTGATATGTTTTCATTTACTTTGGCTTGGGTGAATAAATGGATTAAGACCCTTGGCTTAATGTAATAAATTTTAGGTAGAAATAAATAAATATGAGAAAACCGAATTTAAAGAAAAGTTTTAATTTAGCAATAAATTTTTCAGCTTGTCTTTCAGGCTGCAGCAGAGAACTACATTTTTTCTTATGTTTTCATGGAGACAAGCTAATAGTAGGGTTCTAAATAAGCAGAACACTGGTTTCTTTAAGCCTTAAAGTTAATCTTTTCTCAAGGCATGCACGTTGTTTTCATGTCTGGGAGAGGAATAAAGATATAAAAAAAGAACAGACACCAGTTAATGTAAATAGAAGCACAGGCAGTAACATGAGTATCAGCATGGATTACCTCAACTTTAGTTTAAGGCCAGTGTTAGCAGCTGTCTTTTTCAGAAAATGTTCCTGTTAGGAGATGTTAAACATTATATGAAGATGTACATATTCGTGTGTATTTCTCTTTAAGTTCAGGTCTTCTGGTGGGGGGGTGTTTGTTTGTAGGGCTTCTATTAAAACAAAAAGTCTTGTAAAATGTGACATATGTTCTAATGTCCATGATGAGAAAAAAAACTGTATAAAGGATGATCCTGCTAAACATTAGTAGAGTAATCCTTTATACAGTTAACCTGCTAAACACTAGTGGATGCATGTATCAGAAAAGCTGGAAATAGACATTTAAAAAAGCTGTCACATATAATGGATAAGACTTTTTACCATAATGGTGATACTTTCCATATTATCTTAGAATGTGAATGGTCTGACAGGTGTAGAGAAAAAGGAAAGAATATTTAATTTTTATTAAGAAATGCAGAGTGCAAATGGCAATGCTACTGTAGACACATTTGGGAAGAATTGAGTGAATTTGATAAAGGAGGGCTTCCGGGATGGATATTCAGTAGAATACCATGGGTAAAGGAAAAGAGAAGTATTTATATTAATTGTCAGATTAACTGCCAGCAATGATAGAACAGGGAAAAATAAAGATAATGTCAGATTTTTGGTAGTAAGGAGTTACTGGGAAGGGATGAAGATTACAGTGGCATATGTTTATATTTCACCTAAAACTGCTATTATGGAGCTTAAACATTTTTGGGAGAAATAATCAGCTTTCAGTAGGGAATAGTACTTATAAGTGGAGACTAGAATTTGATTTGCAACAATGAGGATTTATCTGGAGGATCCTACAGGGGAAAATATAACAAAAGAGTGTAGATTTTTGAAGAAAGTTATGAAAATATTTGTTATGAAAGACATGAATTCAGTAGTAGGAACTCTATGAGAATTTATTTATTATTCCCCAAGATATAATAATTGGGCTAGACTAGACAGAAATTATATATCATAGGAACATTTATTTTATTTTTATTTATTTTACATTTGTTGACCGGTCCGACTGGATGCATGTCCATTTTCAGCGGAGGCCCAGGGAGAAAAGCTCCAAGGGTAAGCAGATACAGCATTACATAATACCAGCATTACATATTACAAACAGACTATTTACAGAGATTACATAAGTAAGCAAGTTAAACAAGTTCCACAGGTTACAGTTAGCCCTGAGCACAAGTCAGGATTAAATTAAATTACACAGTAAACTGGTTAACATATTTTTACACATTCTAGAGAGAGTTGGCCAGGCTTGATACATTGACATAACCAGTTAAGTGACAAATGTTGTTTGAGTCTAGTTTTAAATTGACCTAAGGTGGAAAGTAAGGTAATATCAGCTGGAAGAGAGTTCCAGTATCTACTTATAGAGTTTGCAAAGAGAGAATCACCGGCTGTGTTATTAATTTTGCTAGTCTGAATTAGTAGTTTGTTAGAGGGTCGAAGTGGTCTAGGATTGTTATAGGGGGTGATAATATTTTTATGTGCAGGAGTACTGTCTGGATTATAGAGGATTTTATAGGCCATAATCAGTTGGTTATACTGGATTAGGCTGGGTAGTTCAAGCCACCCAAGCTGATATAGATTGATGCAATGATGTGTCCTAAAAGGCAGCCCAGTGGCAAGCCTGGCAATGTGGTTGTAGCAAATTGAGAGTTTGTTAAGGCCAGTCTTGTTTAAATTCGAGAGTAGAGGGGATGCATACAGAAGGGTTGAAAGAAGGTGAGAGCGAGCTATGGCAATTTTAGCTGAAGGGGTTAGGAAGGCTTTTATTCTGTAAAGTGACCCTAATTTTTTATTGATGGTTTTGATAGTTTGGTTAACATGTAGGTCAAATTTTAGATTATTGTCTTTGATGACACCTAATAGTTTTGTAGATGGGTCAGAGGAGATTATTGTGCCATCATTTGATTTTGTGGTAAAGGTGAAAGCGGTAGACCTACGTGTTGGTGAAAATAACAGCATTTTATTTTTTTGGGGATTTAGGATCAGACAATGTTCAGAAAGCCAGTTTTCTATTGTATTAAAGGTGGTCTGGGTAGCTGACCATAACTCTACTGGAGATGTGGCTGAGCAAATCAGAGTAGAGTCATCAGCATTTTGGATACAGCTGACTTTTGGGATGACATTATAAAGATCGTTAATGAAGATGGAGAACAGCAAGGGCCCTAGTATAGAGCCTTGTGGTACTGCAAGGGTGTTAGGTAGAAGGTTAGAGAGTTTGTTCTGCCAGAGGACAGCCTGCTGTCGACCATTCAGGTAGGATTGAAACAATTGGAGGGCTCCAGTATCTAGACAGAATGTTTGCAGGGTGTGGATTAAAAGTTGGTGATCAACCATATCGAATGCCTTGGAAAGATCCAAAAAGAGGGCTGAGGATATATAATTATTGTTGCGATTATGGTTTATGGTGTTAGTAAAGGCTAGGAGGGCTGAAGTAGTGCTGTGATGAGGATGGAAGCCATGCTGAGTGTCTGCCATAAGGCGATTTTGGATTAGGTGGTGCATGAGTTGTCTATGAATACATTTTTCCATAATCTTTGCAAGTGGAGAGAGTATAGCTATTGGCCTATAATTGGAGAATTCAGTAGAGCTGCCTCCTTTGTAAAGTGGGATTACATAGGATATTTTCCAGATGGTGGGAATTTTAGCTTCTACTATGGTTCGATTGATTAGTATTGAGACGGGGTAAGCAATAGCATCAGCTGATTTTTGCAGGTACTCGGCAGGGAGTTGATCAGCAGAAAGTGTAGTGGGTTTTAATTTTTTTGATCACGGTATGGATAAGTGAAGCAGTGACTGGTTGGAATCTGAACGCGAGTAGGTTTCTAGGGGTGCTACTTTCAGGACTAGGGGTGCTAGGAGGTAGTTGGCTAGCTAGGGCTTGAATTGTCTCAGTAAAGAATTGATTAAAACTATCAGAAACATCTTCAGGGGTTTTATCAATAGTAGCAGCAGGGATTGGGGTTGAAGTTTGTCCAGGATGTAGTAGATTATTTAAACCTGCCCAAAACTTCTGAGGGTTATTTTGATTTACTGTCTGTAAATTACAGTAGTATTGTTTTTTGTCTTGTAAAATTGATTTTTTGGTTTCGTTCCTGGATTGCCTGTATTTAATGTGACCTTGAGGGTCTTTAGAAGAACGCCATAAAGCCCATGCTTTGTTTCTAAGGGTAATTTTGAGTTTAGACTCTATAGAAAGCCATGGTGCAGTTTTTGCCTTGGTTCTCTTTGAATGAACAGGTGCATGCAAATCTAGGATCTCAAGGAATTTGTTGTTAAAGTATGCTACTGCTTCCTCTAAGGGGAGGTGTTTTAGAATAGACCAATTACATGAGTTTAGTTTTTGTTGGAATTTGGCAAGGTCAAAGTTTTTATTGTTTCTAACCTTTCTGAGTAAGGGCTGTTGGGAATTAATGGTTTTGTGCTTAATTACATATGTGAGAAGGTGATCGCTTAGGCCATTAAGGAGAGTACCAGAGGTGTACAGTTGAGGGTGACTGTTTATGAGTACCCAGTCAAGTATACTTTCTTTTTGGTTGGGTTTACCTATCCTGGTAGGGGTGGATATGATTTGTGTAAATGCATGCAGGTAAATATGGGTGGTTGGGGATTCTGAGGAACAGGTGCCCCAGTCTATGTTAAAGTCTCCAAGTAGTAGGGTTGCTTGGGGGTAGTGACATGATAGCCAGTGCAGGATATCTTCAAATGTAGATATATTGTTACCTGGGGGAATGTACATACAGATGATATTAATGCATTTATTTTTATTAAGTTGCAATTTGGTGGCAAGAATCTCCGAGTTATTAATCTGAGGAGATTGTATTACATCTATGGTGACATTCAACTCAGATTTATAGAGTACAGCTACCCCACCCCCCTTCCTCAAAGCACGATCCAGCCTGTGTATGTTGTACCCAGGTGGTAACACTTCATTGTCTTTAGTGTTAGGTTTTAACCAGGTTTCAGATAAACAGAGAATCTCAGGGGAGTGGACATCCAGAAGTGCATGCAATTCATTAACCTTGTTATTAATGCTTCTAATATTGAGATGACAGACTAGGAGAGAGTTAGTTGGCCTATTAATTGTAGGTTTGTAGCTTAGATTGCAAGTAGAGGGGGTATGTGTATCTGAAGTGAGTGGGTCAGAGTTGGGGTGAATATCACCAACAAGTATTAGGTTGAGTCTATACTTGGTGATGAACTTCAGGAATTTGTTTATTAGTTTGGAGTAGTGTTTGGATCTAGAGCTAATGTGCCTGGGGTTGAGATGTTGATAGACTGAACAAGATGTTGGATAGGATCTGGTACTGTAAGTATGGTTGAAGGTGAAAGGATTTAAAGCTGGGGCTTTTGGGACCTGAAATCCCGTGAGAAACTGGTTTTCATACAAGGTATGGTGTGAACAAGAGGGGTAGTAAAGAGGAGTATATCATTATCTGTGATTCAGCTAGTGAGTTAAGGAACTGTTTTACCTGGTGATGCAACACCAGAAGATAGAGTGGTGAGGTAAAGGTACTGGAAGGAGGATAGGAGAATGTCAGATGAAAGCTAATAGGTGCTATTAAAATGTAGGTAGTAAAATGGGGGTGGGTGAAATTATCCCAGATGAAAGCAGATAGGATCTAGAAAGTGGGGGTGTGGCTATAGTACTATAAATTTAGAGGTACTGGGGGCAGGAGGGAATTGGGGGCAGGGAGGGGAGTGAAGAGAGCCCGAGCGTAGCAGGGCTATTGCAGTTTACAAGGTTTCCTAAGGTGTCCTAAAGCTATAAGGTAAGTATTACCGCTCTTAATGTAAGAGTCAATTTACTTCATTTACAGGGGAAGGAGGCAACCACTCAAGTAGAAACAAAGAGCCCTATGGTTGACCAATATGGTGACCTGCTTAATTACAAAGCACTGTAAGTGAAAGCTTAACAAATGCTTTTTGTGTCTGCAACCTACTCTGTTTAAATTTTGAGAGAAACTGATTGCAGTCCTGTAGACACCGTTTTGTAGGGAACTGTAGAGTTCAACTAGGAAAAGAGAAAAGCAGAGATTCTAGGGTAAGCATGAAGGCAACAACAGGCAGTTATTATATAATAATACATTCAGGAAAGGTTTGGTGGGGGGGTAAAGTAGCATATTTCAGAATGAACTAAGATTTATAGCTAAGAAACCTAAGCAAGAGAGCAATGCAGTAAATAAACACTTGCCAGATTTTAAAGATATATCAGAAAATCTAAATCAATTATTCACAATTGTACAACTGGAAAATTGCCAGTAAAAGCACTTCAGGTATAGCTTGCCCAAGTTATTCAAGTCATAAAAGCACTTCTTCAGTGTATGTGTGCAATTTAAACATTAAAAAACACATGCAGCAAGGAAGAGCTCTGATTATACACTTTTCTCTAGGTACAGGTTCAGTTTAAACACAAATATTACCACAAAAATTCAGTAAAGTCACTAGCTACTTATAGAGCCTCTGAAAAAAAAAATAGAGCAGTCTGTGCAGAATCAGAATTTAGCCGCAGGTCATTCAGTTACACAAAAAAACAGTAAAAGATCCATACAATGAAGAAACTTACGTTAAGTCACACCAGGTCAGCCAAGGGGGGAAGAGAGAGGGAAATCCTAAGCACCAAGATTTGAAAATGATGCCTGTACTGAACTGTAGCAGTTTAACCTGTTTGAGGAAAGAGGGGGGGGGGGGGAGAGAGAAGGCAGTGGGAGTGGTTACAGGGAATACCCTGATTGACTCAAGACACCACACCAGAGATAAGTGGAATGTAAGGGCCTAAAATCTGCACTCAGTACTGTGTTATTTGCACTCAGTACTTTAATTTTAATGTTACTTGCACTCAGCACTGTACACTCAGCACTGTAATTTCACTTATGTTTAGCAGGAAAGACAGACCAACAGTATACAATTTTGGGAATTTTTACAAGGGTTGAGAATGTTGACACATTTAATAACTATTTTAGGTTATGCACCAATAATTACCAAGATAAAAATGCAGAGTAATGAATTAAAGATGATACACTGACACTTCCTGACCTATTAACTCATTCCCTGCAGTACAGCTCTTGCGAATGTGTGCCTTTAACTCTCAGTGGATGTGGCTTAAGCCTTGAAAAAAAATGAAGTCATCTCCTTGCAGTTCTAATGAATATTCATTGACAGAAGTCAAATATCAATACAATGTGTTTGCCATCATGTATGCTTTAAGATAAAATATTCTGGTACATTGTATGTAGCATGGCTTTGGAATTATTAATGCAAATATGAACAAGCAATGTTTGATGCCTAGAGGCACAGTAAGAGATAGCTGCAGAAATGCCTGGAGGTGCACTCCACTGTAATGAGTAAAAAGGAAGGAATTTAAGGAAGTGTAATGGAAATTATTCAGGAATTATTAGGAAAGAGAGAAAATACTTCAGAAGTTATAGCTAGGATAAAATGAAAGTGATGTTTAAAATAGGGTAGAAATAAAAGAAAAATAACTCTGGTAAAGAAATAACAATTATTTAGCGTGTTTCACAAAAGTTAAAGTATTACAGAATAAGGGAATCTCACAAAGCATAAAGAGGTGTCATTGCAGAATGCTAAAGAGAAAAATAAGGGAGTTACCTAAATAATATGCATGAGTTTAGATAGATGGCTATTAAGCAACTGTTTTTTTTGATAACTCCAGAGCACAAAACGTTTTGGGACAATGCTTAGACAACAGACTGTAGAAATGGTTGTTGCCAAACCTAGGGAGCATGCAACAAGAAAAATAGCCTGATATCCTGCAGAGGTATGAGATATTTTGGAAATTTTAAGAAAATTGGTATAAAGCTAAGAAGTAGGGAAATCAAGAAAAATCACGATGGAAATATTCATGGAAGACTTAAATAAGCCAAGGGAAGAGGCTCAGCAATTAACAGTTATAATAAGAGGAGGTGAGATAAAAATGGTGATGTATGACCAATCTGCAGGAAAGTCTATAGGAATAGATAGTATTCTGGTGGAGATTTGGAAGTTAGGAAGGAAGAAAGTAATAAAGATCTGGAAGGTTTTGTTTAATATTATTTTAAAAGGAGGAAAAGCAGCAACATCCTGGAAAAACACCTGTGGTGGCTATAATACCTAAAGATGGTAAAGACCCTTGAGATCCAGCTTCATATAGGCCCATTCAATTTCAAATCATGGTTATGTTTTTATATCAATAATGGGTAAAAGAATGGCAAAAGTGTTGAAAAAGATAGATATGGTTTTGTGGAGGGAAGGCAAACATTTGACAGTAGTAATAGAACAATGATGTTATTGGTAGGTCTCCATGCAGAGAAAGCATCCGGCAGAGTATTCTAGGATTTTATGAGTAGGCCAATGGAAGCATTTGCATTTCCTAATGCAATAATAAGGCTAATTAGGAGGATATATGAAGGATTGGAGGCAAAAATCAAAGTGAGAGGGTTAATGTCTGATAAGTTGTGTCTGAAGAGAGGAACCAGGCAGGAGTCCTCTTTCCCCTTTGTTATTTGCATTGTATTTAGAACCACTGGCAAAGAAAATAAGGGACTCAGAATTTCAGGGATATAACTGGAATGATTTTCATGAACATTTGGCTTTATTTTCATATATTTTGTACCTGATGTGACCAGAAAAGGATAGCTCAGTGTTGTGGAACATTCTGAGATAGTTCCAGGCTTTTTTTAATTCATGATATAAAATTTCTGAACATAAAACAAAGGCTATATTTGTAAGTTATATATCTTTTCTTTCTCTTTCAGGTTTCCTGATAATACTAGACTTGAAATATTCTTATTTTTGATCCCCTGTTCATCCTTGCTTCAGATGTTTAAGATTTTGTGTTTCTGGATCACTTTATCAGATGTTCAGTATATTGATCACTGCTGCAATAGCCTTGGCTGTATGGGTTATATTGTACCAAGGATATAATAGCCAGCCAGCTTCCAAAGCTTCAGGACTTCTTCCATGATCCCCAACAGTCAAGCAGATTGAGCTGAGTTGACTAATAGGTTTGGGGCAAAGCCCTTTAGAGCTTTACTGCCTCTGAATAATACACTCTGAGTCTTTTGAGGATTGACAGTTGGCTTGTGCTTTCCTTTATGCATTTTGTCTTGTGGAAAATTTTATTTTATTTTTCTATTCTGGAGTTGGCATAGTATTTTAAAATGCTTTATGCTATACTTTTTTTGTCAAAAAATATCTTTTGTGGCCTGGTAGTGTTTATCGGCAATTTCTACTTGTCTTCCCCAGGAAAGGGGCACAATTTCTACTTGACCCTGGAACAGACTACTGGTCCCATGGTTGATCCTTCTTCCAACAACAAACAAGAAAAAAAATTAAGCAAACAGCCTATTCCACCACAGCAGGCTAGCAATTTGCCTCAGCCTTAGGTGGATGACTGTTGTGGCCATTTGTAGTACTTCAGACTAATCATGTTTTACCACCAATCCCTCTAGTGTAGCACCTACAGCCACTATGGACTGGAGGTCAGCCACTTTCTCTATGGCTGTTGGGGTCCCCTCAATGAACAAGGGAGAGCCACTGTTGTTGTCTCTGGGAGAGGAAACTGGGAAGTTTCCATGTTGCATCAGAGTGCTGTGCCCATCCCCGGGGAAGCATCTGCTGCCATTAGTAACATGGTTAGTTCTTTTTTTGCCGTCAAAAAGAAACAGATAACTAAGTATCTATCTACTCCTCCTCAAATTACTTTGGACAGGAGTAGTTTACTGGATATGGCTTAGGGTTTAATTCAGGCTATTCCTTCTGCCTATAAAATAGTTTTTGGTAAAAGGAGGAGGAATTCCACTTTTTCTGAAGAGATGCAATATTCTGAATCTGAACAGGAAGATGCAGAGTTTTTCCCTCAAATTTATGATTCAGACTCTAGAGGAGAGGTCAGTGTCTGATTCTCTCTGTGGGGTTTTGTCTTTCTCTGAAACTATTGTTAGAATGTGCCAGTGTTTCCAGTGGGAGAACACTAAGGTTTATTACTCCCTCAGAAAATACTATGAGTTGTTATGGAGGGATTTTCCAGAAGCCACACCCATTCCTCTTGTTCTGTCTGCTTTAGAGGAGGTGCATGCCACTGTCTGTAATTTTCCTGATAGCCAGCCAGCTGCTCCTGAAAAGGCAAATAGGATGCATAAAATTCCTCGGTCTTTGACATTTTTTACACTGTTCCCAAACCTGACCCAGAAGATATAGCTTTAGTTGATCTCACTGCTAAGTACTTAGTGAATTCCATTCCTCCTACTCCTGTTAAGAAAGGGAAAATTATTGATAGGTATGGGAAAAAAGTGTATACTTCTGCAACTCTGATTTTCAAATTTTGAATTGTCAGACTCGTATGTTTAAGATGTTCTTCGTGTTTCACTGTTGTAGTCATCACACTTGGGTTATCTGCCTGCAGGTAGCCCTCAGTTGGCCCGAATATCAGAGTCTTAGTATTTCTGTGTCAGATGCTGTCGCTTCTTCCATGACGTCGGGTCATCAGGGGTATAAAACATGCATCCGACGCCATTACATCAGTCTTTCTTGCCGAGGAGGAGCCAGAAGTAGAAGCAGTTCTCAAGCACCGGTTGGCCGCTACCTGAAATTTTCATTTTCGTGTTGCTAATCCTGAAGTCTTCCTTTTTTCTTGCTCTGACCGATGTCAGAAAAAGTTAACAATTGTCTTGCCTCTGGAAACCAAATACCTCACAGAAATTTTCATTCTTACTGCATCACCTGTTTAGGCCCAGACCACGAAGTCCCTTGCTGTTGGTTTTGTGCCTTGTTCAATGCCCAAACCATTCGTCATCGGGCTATCTTTGTCGCTAAATTCTTTTGCTCTCATTCTCCGTATTCCGAAATGGCTTCGATAAGCCATCTGACTACCGATCTTCCGAAAAAATGTAAGGATAAAGACAGAGACAGAACGCATAGGTCCAAAACTGCCAATGACATTTCCATTAAGCTAGTCACCAGTCCACCAGTACTCAGTGAGGTGCCTTTGCATCCCCTGATGCCTGCTTCTTTAGATTCGCAGGCCTGTGCTGAGATCCATTGGGAGTCCAGTATGTCGCGAGATGCTTCTTCGACTATGCAACCTGCGGATGTCTCTACCTCGGATGGGTTCGGAGTCGCTGTGCAGGCACCAGCTTCTGAGGGTGTACTCCGTCTTAGCGATGTTCAAATCAAACTGACTTTTTTAGCCAAAACTACCGAGTTTCTTTGGCCCAGAGTACTCACTACGCCTAGAAAACCAATGACCAAAGCACATGCTCAAGCTGCCATGCCACAAAAACAAATGCTTAGAATGGCTTAAGACCTTATTATGCTAATTAGGGGAAGCCAGCATTCCCCTGCTAAGAGACAAAGAACTGAGTTACCTTCTGATTCTACAGACCAGGAGTCCGATTACTCTGACCCTTCTGATTATCAGGACATGCCCTTATCAGCCTATGAGGATTCAGATGCAGAGGAATCCATTCCCTCTGCCTCCCCTCCAGAGGATTTTTCTTTTGGTGAAACCTTGCATACATTAAGACAGCATTTCCACTGGAAATGCTAAGACTATCCTCAGTCCAAAAAGAGACTCAGAATTTTTAGAGTTGCCTTAGCACAGGCCTCTAGCTATAGCCCCCTGTCCTGGATGTTGCAGATGATGTTTTTATGGAATCCAGTCTTACTCCCAGACACATTACCCCTGGCCCCTAGGAAACCTGACAGGTACTACAGAGTACCTGATTCCCACAAGTTTCTTTTCAAGAATCCTACTGCTGATCCAGAGATCATTTCCCAGGGACCTAAAGGTATTAAGACCACTACAGCCAGAAACCCTACTCCTTTGGACAGGGATTCCGGAGCTTAAGACAGATTGGGTAAGAAGGTATATACCTGTACAACTCTTGCTATCAGGGCTTTGAATTGCCAGTTTCACATCCTGAAGTACTAGCAACATATTATGGAACTAATTAAACAAAAAATGGTATTATTTCCAGACTGTGCAGAAAATAAAGATTTACAAAAGCTAATTCATTCTGCAAACCAAGTTAGTAAGCATAATTTGCAGTGTGGCTTTGATGCCATAAAAGCATCTTGCAGGGCTGCAGTCACTGGTTCTGTACTGAGAAGACATGCTTGGTTGAAGGAGCAAACCTTGCCAGATCGTGTCAAATCCAAATTACTAGACATTCATTTAAATAAGGACTGTTTGTTTGGCACCAAAGCAGTCTTTCTTAAAAAGATGGAAGAAAAGGCTAAATCTATGCAAACTGTTAAATAATTCTTACAGGTGCAACCACCTAGATTCAGTAGGCATTGCCCTTCAAAACACTGGTCCTTTCCAGCCCCTTCCAGGCCTTCCCAGACAAGACCCATGGGAAACAGGCCACCCAGACTACAGTCTCAGGGTATGCAGAGATCTAAACAATGGAGTGCCCCACCCCAAAAACAGGGAGTGGTAAGCTGCCCCCTTATGGAAAAAGTTCACAATGACTCTCAAATCTACTTCCCAGCCCTGCCCAAGTGCTTGTGCCCCTAGGAGGAAAACTTGCCCTTCATGCAAAAAACTGGATGTCCATCACTCAGGACCGATGGGTCCTCAACATTGTATCCCAGGGGTACAAATTCTACTTCCATTCACTGCCAAACCCAAGCGGGTTTCCAGACCTTCCTCCAAACCAGTGGGCAGAGGCTCAAAAGCAAGAACTTTCCCTGCTCAATATCAGAGCTATTCAGCCTGTTCCAGTAGAACAAAGGGGTCAGGGTTTCTACTCCAGACTTTTCCTGGTACCCAGAAAAGAGGGCTCTTGGCGCCTAATCCTGGCTCTTTCTATTCTCAACACCTTTCTGGTGGTCCCAAAATTCAAGATGCTTACCCTGCAACAGCTTCTCTCTATGCTAGCCAAGGATGCCTGGTTAGTCACTCTAGACTTAAAAAAAAAGCTTATCTGCACATCCCCGTATGGGAGTCATGCAGGAAATATCTATGTTTCAGGGCAGGATCTATGCACTATCAGTTCTCTGCACTTCCTTTTGGCTTATCTACTGCACTTAGAGTATTCACAAAATGCCTGGCTCCAGCCATTGCATACTGCAGGCAGAGAAATATCCAAATTTACCCATACTTGGATGACTGCCTGATTTAGGCGGACAGTCAGGAATTGCTGCTTCAGCACCTGGCATTTGTAAAAAGCCCTCTCACTTCTTTGGGGTACACCATCAACGAAAATAAATCTCAACTGGTACCCAGTCTAAAGATTATATTCCTGGGAGCAAGCTTGGACACAACTTCCCACATGGAATTTCTCACTTCAGAAAAACAGATAAATCTGACAGACTACTTCAAACAAATGGCCACCAGAACCCAGCTATCTGCAAGAAAGATACTGCAACCCCTAGGGTTCATGGCCTTGTGTATTCTGCTTATTCCATTTGCAAGACTGCATATGAGGAAACTTCAATGGTACGTAAAAAGTCTTTGGTGCCAACATTCTCAGGACCTGGAAAAAGTCATTCCTATCATACCTTGTCTAAAGGCAGAGTTCCTTTGGTGGGCAGAAGCATGCAACCACAACAAGGGACTGAATTTCACTCAACCCCACGCCGCCCAAACCCTGACAACAGATGCATCACACTATGCATGGGGGGGGGGGGGCTCATATGGTAGGCAAATGCATTCAGGGCCACTGGAGTCCTACACAGATTCTCCTGCACATCAATCAAAAAGAGATGCTAGCTATACAGAATGCTGACAGCTTTCAGACACCTAATCCTTCCAGGACAACTGCTGATAAAAGACACCACAGTTATGTGGTACATAAACAAGCAGGGGGAAACCCATTCTTATCCACTCTGCAGGTTAGCCATGGCCCTGTGGAACATAGCCCTGAGCAACCAAGTCCATCTACAAGCTCAATTCCTGCCAGGCAAACAAAATTCACTGGCAGATGACTTAAGTAGAAATCTCCTAGACCCACACGAGTGGAAATTGGAGCCCAACACCTTCAACCTTCTGATCCAGAGGTGGGAGACATCAGAGGTGGATCTCTTTGCCTCTCCCAAGAACCACCAGTTAAGCAAATACTGCACCAGGAACCCTCACAGCAGGGCCTGGAAGGTGGATGCCCTATCCTTTCAATGGGAATACCTCTCAATCTATGCCTTTCCCCCTCTGCCCCTTCTCTCAAGAGTACTACTCAAGATAAAACAAGACAGGCCAAGGGAAATTCTGATTGCCCCAGACTGGCCACACCATCAATGGTACCCACTCCTGCGCAGCCTGATAATGGTGCCACCCTGGCACCTACACCAGATTCCTACCCTGCTGTTTCAGCAGGAGGGACATATTTTGCATCCACAATTGCAAACCCTAAACTTTGCAGCCTGGCTTATCCCTTGAATACCCCACCAGCAACCCTCAGCAAAAAAGGTGCTGGACGTCATTCTTGAAGCCAGAAGGCCTAGTACTAGGAAATCCTATGCTGAAAAGTGGAAAAGATATTGTTCTTGGATTCAGTCTAAAGGAAAGGACACTGCAGTGCCCTCCTTACCTCTAATCCTGGAATACCTAGCAGAGCTACTCCACAGAGGCCTATCCTTCTCTGCCATTTCGGCTCATTATAATACTGAGCCACCTCTATTTTCTCACCCTCTCATCAAACAGTTCCTGAGAGGAGCTAACAACTTAAGGCCCCCAAGGAGAGCACCCACCCCTGCCTGGGACCTTAACTTTGTACTGGAAAAGCTCATGCTTCCCCCCTTTGAACCTGCTGCTTCAGCAGAGTTAAAATTCCTCTCTTGGAAAACAGCCTTGCTTTTAGCCATAACTTCAGCTAGAAGAGTGTCTGAGTTACAGGCACCAATGGCTGTGGAACCCTTCATTATTTTCCATCCCTCAGGACTAACCCATCCTTTATGCCTAAGGTGGTGTCCAGTGTGTCTCTAAACCAATCCATCCATTTGCCAACCTTCTTCCTTAACCCTCAGAATAAAGGGGAAAGTATCCTGCACTCTTTGGATGTGCACAGACAGCTCAGGTACTGCCTTGACAGGACTAAGCCTTTCAGAAAATCTGACCAGCTGCTAGTCAGCTTTGCTTCAGAAGCAGAGGGTAAGGCCATTTCAAAACAAACCATTTCCAAATGGATAGCACACTGCTTCCATTTCTGCTACAAGCACCATGGAAAACCAACCCCTCAGGGTGTCAGAATACATTCCACTAGGGCTACTTCTACCTCTACAACATTTCTCAGGGAGTCCCTACCAGGGACATTCTGGAAGCTGCAACCTGGAGTTCTGTACACACCTTCACCAAGCATTACCACTTACCCACCTTTTCCAAATCCAGGGCAGGATTTGCTACAGCGTTTTGCAAGGCTTACTAGCCAGCCCTAACACTTCTTGACTGCCTCCACCCCTCCTCAGCTTTGGGAATCAACCCAAGTGTGATGACTGCAACAGTAAAACATGAAGAACATAGTACAGTTGTGTACATTTACTATAAATGTAGATGTTCAAGTGTATTCACTGTTGCAGTCCTGGTTTCCCTCCCTCCAGCCCCCTGGCTTTCTCTGTCTACCTCTCTTCTTTATGGCTATTCCTAATGGCATTGGTATTTACTTTTTCTGGTGGTGTTCACCACCATATACTAGCTCCCTATTTGGGGGCTCCTGACATTTGGGGCAAGAAAAACTGATGTAATGGTGTTAGCTGCCTGTTTTATACCCCTGACGACCTGACATCATGGAAGAAGTGACAGCATCCGATGCAGAAATACTAAGACTCTGGTATTCAGGCTGACTGAGGGCTACCTGCAGGCCGATAACCCAAGTGTGATGACTGCAAAAGTGAATACACTTGAATATCTACATTTATGGTAAGTGTACACAACTGTACTTTTGTTTTATTTGCAGATCTGATATTGTTTTTTCATTCTCCCTCAATGATGGGTTACACATCTTATCCTTGGATCTGACTCAGCTGCATACTTCAAACTCCAACTCTTGAGCTCCTCCCTCTACCCAAAATGCCCTAGTCCATCCCCAGTACCTCAGATCTTGTTTGCCCCCATCGAGCACAGACATGGGATTGTTGTCTCATAGTATTTGCAACTGTTGTTGGTGTTTTCTAAAGTAAGAATAGTTTATTTCTTCCTTTCTAATTTCCTTCTCTGCTTTATTATGCCTCCCTCTTCATCAGACAGATTTCTTGCAGAAGGTTTCTTACTATTTAAATAGTAAATTCTTCATTTACTATTGTTGGTATATTTCTCTTTTTCTTACCCTATTTAACAGGGTAATTCTTTTATTACCATTGCTGGTATTCTTTTTTTTTTTTATTATTATTCTTACCTTATTCAACATTTTTGTTCCTGTTGTCATGGCTGACTGACAGGTTTTAAAAATTGCAATTGTTGTGGGTATAAAGTCCCTAACTCAGATACCAGCAAGGAGTGCGTTTGATGCATGGGGCTAGCTCACTTAAATATGAGCTATTCAATCAGCACAGCCTTTAATTTTCATGCCATAGTTGACAGGAGAAACAGACTGGTGCTCAAGGGTTTGCTTCCTCCCTCATCTTCTTCAGCTTCAGGGGCTCAAACCCCAGAAAATCATCAAAAGCTGCATAGGAAGTGGTCACCTCCAAAGTATCCCAAGACTCTATCGGTGCCACCCTCCAAAGTCACAAAATTGTCAGATCTGACTCCATCTGACCTGAAACGACCTACAGTGGATCTTAAGCACTCAGATATGAAACCATTGGATCCTACAGTGATTTTGGCTAGTCTGACAACTCAAGTTATGAATCTGAAGCCTAGCATGTCATTCAGTCTGAAGACTCATTCCCCTGAGTTCCATCTCATTAATCCTATTTCCCCTAGGCTACATTCTCTGTTCATTCAGTCCCCAAAAAAAGCACTCTAGACCTCAATCAACATAATCAGCCATCAGGTGCTCCAGAAGTCTATCCAAAGCGGACTGTGGATAGGATGATGCAAAAGTTCCTCAGAGCTCAGATCCAGATAGAAGTTATCTTGGCTCCCTCACACAGTCATTTCCTTGTCCAATCTGTTGGATTTGGAGCCCCAGGAGCCATCAGCCCTGAGAGTTCCAGAGTCAGCTCCAGAGAGAATTGCTACTTTGTCACCGACAGCATCCCTGACCAGTTCTGCTCCTGTGCCTTCGGATCGGAATGGGTTCCAGAGTTGAAGCAGTGGCATCAGATCTGTGGGGCGGGGATGTACTCCAATGTTGGATCCATCTCTGCCCCTTGGAGCCTCAGTACTGGACAGCTTGGGTCTAGTTCCCTCGTCCAAGCACAGATCAGGTCACAGTCATAAGCCATGTGTACTGGAAAACTCAGCTCTGTGAGGTTGGCCATGACTTTTCTGGATCTGTCTGCCTTCATGCTTGTGGAAAAGGCTTTTTCTCATTCTATAGATCCAGTCTCTCTCCCCTTGTATCCTGCCTCTATTCCCTCCTTGATTCCAAGCTCCAAGTCCATCTGACCTATTCCACAGGCACAGCTAGTTCGACCTAGCTTCCAGTCAATTCCCATGGAAGAACTGCCCCTCTCTTCTGATACTTGCCCTGAACGTCCCCCCAAGAAGGTCCATCGAAAGAGAGCATGCAAGAAAAGGCACATAGCTTCCCCGTTGGAATGTGTCTCTGAAGAAACTGATTTCAAGGAAGGAGAAGGGAGACGTATTAGAGATCCTTAAACAAAAAGGGGTTGGTCTTCTGATAATCCTTCTCCATATGAGTCAGTATTTCTGGAAGCTTTTGGTTCTGGCCCATGTTTAGGGGGACCCTCCCCCCACCAGCAGATGAGCATATTGATATAGTCTCTCGCTGAACATAGAAGGCAACAGATTCTATTGACCCAATACTAAGTCGCCCTAACAAGGTCTTAGCCCCTCCAAAAGATACAACCTGCTGGAGCAAAAGAGTCCCTGCAGATGCAATGGTGATGGCAGTAGCAGCCGCTAGAAGAGCAGAGCTCTTCAGTCCACTTAACAAACAGAGAGTTTAGGGTGCTGTATAGATTTGCAAAGCAAGTTTTTGCTTCAGAGACCTTCACTCTGAGGTCCCTGAACTATCTGGCACACATTACAAGGCTACAGAATGATTTGAGCAAAGAGCTGTCAAACTCTCTCTCGGAGTTCATTTCTGCAGGGGATTTCAAAAGATCATCTTCGGTGGCCACTCTTTTGTCAATTTCCAATGTATACATGAGGTTGTTCTCTCATGTAGCAGAAGGTGCCTCATGGGCGGCCTGTTCAGACACTGCCATAAAGAGACATGCCTAGATGTGGCTAGGCAACTTGCAGAGCCTTTAAAAGCATGTTTTATCAATGCTCCCTTTGATGGAACATCTTGTAGGATCATAGGAGGCTACTAGGCTATCGACCCAGAGGTCATTTCAAGCCTGGCTGTTTCATCCCAATGTAATAAACAATAGATACTCTAGTCAATACCCAGGATTGTATTTAGTAAAGACTGCTCATGTCCAGGAGGTGCTTGCTATCCCCAGTATGAATTTACAGTGCCCCATCCTCTCATCCAGGTTCCTTTTAAACAGTGCCATAGAGGTGCTCTGCTTCACATGGTCCTTCAGTGAAAGAAATGCTTACCCACAGTGAACAACAAGGAAGGAACCTGTCTGCCATTGGAATCAGGTTTTCTACCCATCAGCGAACTTTCTCTAAAAATCAGAGAGGTGGTAAGAAAATCTGGTTCCGCAAATCTCAGGGACCTTTCCAGAATTCATGGAGAGACAACACCTTCATAGGCAAAGGAAGCAGTTGTAATGGTAGATGCTGCCGAGGTAGAGGAGGCCCACAAAATCAGGGTTTCTGAGATTCCTTCCTGGATAGACCCTTTCAGTGCTCCTTAAGTGCTGCCTGACTGCCCTCCTCGAGGTAGTTACAAGAACACTTGTCCTTGCACCCAGATGCCTGGCTGCTATAACAAGTTTCTTGGGTGCTAAAAATATCTAGATGTTATTTCATACCATGTTACCAGCCCCAATTTCTAAAAGAAAGAGACTTTCTGATGTTTCACTTAGTCAGTGGAAGGCTGTAGCACAAGAAAATCGAAAGCTGCTAAACAAAAGTATCATCCAGTAGGTCCCACCAGACCAAAAAGGATTCAGAACTTAGTCTCATTTCTTTTTAGTGTCCAAAAAGAGAGGGGGACCTGAGAAGAATTTTGGATCTAAGGAAACTAAGTCAAGTTCCAAATGGTCATGGTTTAATCCATTCTGCCATTTCTAAGCACAGATGATTTGATGTGTTCCATAAATCTTTTGGATGCATACTATCACATCAGAATAGGCAGATGCTCCTGAAGACAATTACGCTTTCATCTGAGAGCCAGTTACTACCAATTCAGAGCCCTGCCCTTTGGACTCGCCATAGCCCCCAGGGTGTTCACCAAATGCATGGCAGTGGTAGCAGCTCTCTTGAGACTAAAGGGATTCCGAATGTTTCCATATCTAGATGACTGGCTGCTCACCATCCTTACCATGCATCTTCTACAACAATCCAGGGATTATTTCCTCCAGATATGTAACTCACTTGATATCATAGTCAAATATGCCAAATCAGGCTTTACACAGGTATAGAGCCTGGAGTTTATTAGTGCACGTCTGGACATGGCAACACAAATTGCCTTTTTGCGCACACACATATCTCAAGTTCATCAAATTCCAGCTCATCTGTCTCTTTCAGACAGACTAATTCTCCAAGCTTTATGCAGCAATAGTCGTACTTCCATTAGCAAGCTACTTTAGGTGGGTCTTTCAATGGACTCTAGCTGTTCAGTGGTCTATTCTTTGACAACTCCTATCTTTTTCAGTGAAGCTTACACATATATGCAAACACCATATTCGCTGGTGGATCCAGTCAGATGACATTTACGTAGGCAGGCCCTTTGTTTTTTCTCCCCTGCTGGCCACAGTGGCCATGGATGCCTCCAAATTGGGGTGGGGGCATTACTTGGGAAGGATGGTCCCTCCAAGAGACCAATTTACATATGAACATCCTGGAAATTAAACCAATCCTTTTGGTGTTGCAGGCATTTCAAGATGCTCTTCCTGTAGGGACTATTGGAATTCAAACTGACAGCCTGTCTGTAGTATAGTACATCAACAAACAATGGGGAACCCAGTCTTATCCTCTCTGCTTGGAGGCTATGAGTGTGTGGCAATGGGCGATCTCCAACCGCTTTCTAGTAGCAATGCACATTCCGTGGAAATCCAACACACTAGCAGGTGTACTCAGCAGGTCCATTCTGATGCCTCATGAGTAGTCTGTCAAGCAGTCAGTAGCAGAGGAAACTTTCCATTATTGGGGTCACCCTTGCTGTGACCTCGCTGGGTTCCTCACAAGAAGAAGTGCAACAGGTATTTTGCCCTGACCCCCCCCCCTCAGGGGGAGTTACCAAGAGATGCTTTAGTCCACATTTGGCCATCATGTCTCCTTTATGCTTACCCCCCCCCTTTCTTTGGTCTTAAAATTTCTACTGAAAGCAATTCGGTTGAAGAGGCCAATCATCCTCATTGTTGCTTTCTATCTTTGCCAGGTGTGGTTCCCCTTCCTTTGGTCTCAGTTTCTTTATCCTTCCTAGATACTAGACCCAACTCCTGATCTTCTCTCACACCCCTCAGGGATAAGTTATCCCAAAATCCCAGCCCTCAAACTAACTGCATGATTTCTCCATTTCCAATAATAGCCAGACAGCCCAGGCTTTCTTCCCCAGTAAGTACCATTTTATTATTCTTGCAAAAAGACCACCAAAAAGGTTTACAAGCAAATGGAAATGATTTTCCCCTTGGGCGTTAAGAAACAATGTTGACCCTTTTACTGCCCCTGCGTCTGCTGTTCTTGATTTTATGGCTGCTCTTTTCAAAGAAGGAGTTAGTTTTTCTATGATTAAACTACAGTTGGCAGCCATATCAAATTTTCATATAGAAGTAAAAATGATTGTTTGGTTTCTTCCATGTTATATAAGGCTTGCTTGAAAGGCACTTTCATTCCTAGACTTAGACCCCCCCCCCCCAGTAAAAGATCCCTCACCTCCCTGTGACTTGACTGTGGTACTACAAGGTCTGACTCAAAATCCCTTTCAGCAAAAAATGACCTAAAGTATCTGTCACAGAAAACGGCCTTTTTAGTAGCTATCACCTCTGTCAAAAGTATTTCTGCACTCCAGGTTTTATCATCAATGATTCTGTACATTATTTTCCATAAAGACAGGGTTACTTTATGAACTAACCCTTCCTTTTCACCTAAACTGACTTCTGAATCTAACATTAACCAATCCATTCATTTACCTGCACGCTACATCTTCTGGGTGTGCACAGGCAATTACATTTTTACCTACACAGAACTAAATAAATCAGACCAGCTATTTGTATCGTTCTCAAAAAGTTGACTGGGTTATCCAGTATCTTACATTACTTTGGCTAAATGGCTAACTAATTGCATTTCTTGGATCTATTCTGAACAAGGCATTCCTTTACCAAGACCGCCTAAAGCCCACTCAACTCTATCCATGGTCACTTCATCTGCCTTTTGGTCAAGAACTTCTATACATATCCTAGTAAACATGTATGAATCTAACATCCACAAGGGCCCTTTAAAACTAGCCATGCATCCTAAATCTCTGACAAGTTCTATTACCCTTTATAAGTGTTGGATATTCTAGCTTGGTCATCCAAACATATTCAAAATGAAACAATCATCCTAGGGGATGTAAACATTGATTGGTTAGACATCACTAACCAAAACCCCCAAACTAACATCAACCTTTTCAACTACGCTCAGCTTATCTCATATAACTAGGCCAAATACCAAAAAGAACCAAGTCTCGGTTTTAGATTGGATCCTTGTATCTGACCCAAATAAGATCTCCACCTTTGGAACATTACCAAACAGCATCAGTGACCACTTACCAGCCTTTGCTATAAGTAAAACTTCCACAGCTCTAAGTAACCACCAATTAAAATAAACCAGAGACCTATCCCAATTCTCTCTGGAAACCTTAAATGAAATTTTACAGCATACCAACTGGGCACCATTAAAAATGATTCCTCTTGATGATGCAGTTGAATTATTCAACACTTCTCAAAATCTTAGGGTAGCACCACCATGACTAGAGAGTCAAGACTAATCATGCCACTTGACTCACCAAAGCCACAAAACAAATCATGTCCACTAGAGACAAAGCTTGGAAATCATGGCAAAAATATAAAAACCCAGATGACCTCACACTATACAAACAACTATGTAATCAGGGCAAATGGCAGGTAACCAAAAACAAAAAAGAATACTTCCATAAACTACAGGACCAGCATAGGCTAAACCCACAAAAATTCTGGGGGACAATAAATTCCCTTATACACCCAGGCTCTAACACCAATCCTTGCCCATACCCTGATAAAAGCCCCACTGATATAGCCTCTCTCTTTAACTTATTTCATTGACACCATTGCCAAGCTGACCACCAGTTTCCCTGTTTCTAACTCGAACTCATCAGACCAACAGTCTACTCATACTAAACCTCCCTCTCTACCAAATTTTTCTTTCTCTCCCATACCCACATGCACCATAAAAAAACTCCTTCTAAAACTTAAACCTTGCACCTGTGCTCCTGACAGCTTACCTGCAGAATTCCTAAAAATATCCGCAAGCTCCATCGCTTACCCCATTAGTATACTTAACAGATTAATCCAAGAATCCCACATATCTAATATCTGTAAGAAAGAATACATTCTTCCTTTGTACAAAGGTGGCAAAAATGCAGACATCTCCAACTTTTGGCCTATCGCTATCCTCTCTTCCATTTCAAAAATATTACAAAAATGTGTCCATACTCAACTTCTCAACCATTTAATTAATAACCTACTTCTCACCCCAACCCAACATAACATGGCTTTAGACCAGGCCATAGCACCAACACAGCTCTCATCTCCTTTATGGATACAGTAAATTGAGCATGTGATTCCAATCTGATTGTCTCCACACTATTCCTTGACCTTTCAAAAGCTTTCGATACCACTTCACACTCCCTTTTACTCTCTAAACTCAACAATTTAGGTGTCTCACCCTCAACCCTAAATTGGTTCTCAAACTACCTCTTTGGCTGATATCAATCAACTAAATGTCAGCAATCCTATTCCCCCTTCCTCAGCATCTCCATAGGTGTCCTCCAAGGCTCCATACTGGGCCCCTTTCTATTCAATATATGCATCAATAACTTCCATAACTCCCTTATATATGCAGTGTGATCCAATGTGCAGATGATTCAACAATCTGCACTGCTAAAACCCCTTCTGAGTTGCAACTACTAACGCAAAATGGCTTCACATCCACTGAAAAATGGATGCCATGCAATCACCTAGCTCACAACCCAAACAAGGCCTAACTGATCCTATTCACTGCCAAAAAACAACCTCTCTTAAATAGAACTGAATTCTCTATCCACTCCCAAAATAATACCACCATTGAAGTGGTCTCTAGTACTAAACTACTAGGAGTCATTATTAACAAAACCCTAATATTTGATCTCCACATAATAACATAAAAAAAACATATCAGAAACTGGGCATCCTTTATAGGCATAGCTATTACCTTAATAACACTGCTAAAAAGACTCTAGCCTCAGCCTTTCTACTTCCATCCCTGCTATATGGTGCCCCCATACTCACAAACATCCACTCATCTCTTAAAACAAAACTCAACTCATGTTACAATAAGGTCGCCAGATTTGCAACCATTGCTAGATCCTCATCACACCACTGTTCCTCGCTGCAACAACTAAACTGGCTAGAGCTACCACTCTACCTACACTTAACTACCGCACATAAAATGATATATAAATCCACAGCATGTCCCTCTCTCTCCTCCTTACTATCATTGTACCAACCAAATGGACCTCTTAGATCAGAAAATAAAACACTGCTTAAAGGAGACAAACCCCACCTCCCAGCCGGTGAAATGCTCTATTCCTTCAGTTTCCAAACTTTGGAATACCCTCCCAACCACAGTAATCTCCATCACCTACCCTCCACTCTCTAAAAATCTCTCAGACAACACCTGTCCTCCTGCTGGTTATGTCCATGCCAAAAATAACCCTCTCACTCTCTTCCCCTACTGTGCCACTCCCACTTCACCCCTCCTCTATCCACTCAACTGGTAAATATGTAGGCACTCTACATGTTCTTATATCACAGTTAAATCAATGCCTAAGGTTGTTTACTGCACTGCCTTCTAGCTATCTATGTAACTGTAACTATGTCTGTGTCTATATGTATATGTATTTGTCTTCTAGCTATCTATGTAACTAGCTTTCTATCTTTTATTGTAATGTTCAACATGTTTAATGTCATGTGGATTTTCTCCCCGGGCCTCCGCTGAAAATGGGCTCACCTAGGCCCAGTGGACCTTCCCAGTAAACAAATGAAGTAAATAAATAAATTGGGAGGTGAAACATTTACAAGCAGGGTCCTGGGAGATGAACCACTTACAGGATGCCTGTGTCCATTAGAGACATAGGTGCCAAATCAGGGATGAATTTCCTGTTCCCCAACCAACTGTCCAAGTTGCACTTGAAATGGGTTAGGGAGGAACTCTGCTTCACATGGATGGGTAGCCTATACCAGAGAAGGGGTAGTCTCTGGGATAAATACTTATCTCTCCAGCATTGTCCTGTTTATGTCACAGGCAAGGTTTAAGTCTTTAGAATGGGGTACTCTGGTGCTGTTTGTTTTGCAGATATGCAGGCAGGAAGTCCATCATAGTGGGGTTTGGCAATGCCTTGTATACCAGGTATAGACTCTCCTCAATAGCCTGTAGGAGACAGAATACAGATATAGGGCCTTGAAACAGTTTGCATAGGACATATTATGTATGCCCTGCACCCTTTTTAGTGAGGAACCTCTGTGGATGTTCCAGATGTTGAATAGGCCTGATTAGATACATATCAAAGGGGGCACTGTACTCAATAGGTCTGATGAATGCTGAATACAATGGAACAATGACTTCCTTGGACCTAGATGCTATACCTTTGTTTCTAAGTTGCTAACATAGAATGATTTCCTAGCATAGACCCATAATGGTCAAAGACTATATTACTGTCTCAGTATGTCCCCAAGTCCGTGGCTACTGGGTCAACTCTTAGGGTTATATTGTCAGTATTATAGTTACCAGGTGTGGATGACTTACCAAAGGATACTATCATGCATTTCCTGGCATTTAGTTTTAGCCCATGGCTCTAACACCAGTTGTCTGTCTGTGTCAGCCCTTCCTGGAGAAGATTTGTCAGTGGGTGATTCAATAACTGTTCCTAACTTGCAGTGATCAGCAAATTTAGTCAGCCAGAGGCCATTGACATTGGCCTTGACTTCAGAGAAGTAAATGCCAAAAAGGAACAGTCCCAGGTGGGGTATTGTGTCAAATGCCTTGGCCAGGTCAAGGTAGGCAGTGTGAACCATTTTTCCTTCATTCATTGCTTCTGTATCCTTCTCAAAGAAGTCCATCAGGTTGAGTAGGCATGACCTGCCCTTGATGAAACCAAACTGGGTTGGTTCCACTGTTGGAGGTTTCTTATCTTATTGATCATTTCCATGGTTTTATATATGAGACTAGTGAGACTTATGGGTCTGTAGATGGTCCATCTTTGGGCAGAGGATGACTGTTGCTGTTCTCCATTCATGAGACATGAAGCCTGTTTGGAGGCTATAGTTAAATATCAATTCCAGAGGGCCAGATAGGTCATTTCATGCTATTTAGAAGGCATCCTGAGATATTGTCTAGGCCCATTGATGCAGTGTTCTTGGCCTTAGAGAGAGCATTAAGGACCCGTTCCTTAATGATAGCAAGGGGAGTTATTTTTGATGGTATTTCCTGAGGGAAGGTTGAGGGGGGAGGAGTAAAGCTGAAGCTGAATTTATCTGCCTGTAGATTTGCTGTATCTTCTGGCTCAGTATAGGTGGCTCCATTTACAATGAGCTGTGCACACAACTGTGTATTGCCTTGAGGTTGCGGACATGAAGCTTGTCTCAAATAAGTAACTGGTGTCAAAATCATGGTCTGAAACTAAATGCCAAAAAATGCATTATTGCATCCTTTGAAAAGTCATCTACCCTAGGGAACTACCACACTGACAGTTCTCCCTGAAGAGTTAACCCAGTGTTCAAGATTTCGGAACTTATGTGAACAGTAACCTATCTTTTGACCAACATGTGTTCTATAGTTGTAAGAAAGTCCTATATTGAAAAAAAAAAACAGTCACTGGAACCGCGACAAGCATTTATCTCTGATACAAATGCAAGTTGAAAACTTTTACCCTAGAGGCTTCCTCAGGTGTTTACACTAAAAACAAGATTAAGGTAGCTTATATACTTCACATGACATATTAATTATGCAAATTAAACACAATTATGCTTATGTTTCAGCAGAGGTTTTAAAAGGACATTATCATTCAGACCTGGTAGTATATGAGCTTTAAGCCTGATTATTCACTTCATTTCTGATAGTTCAGTTTTCAGTGTAACATCACCACCTCATATTTCTGCAATGCAGACTTCCAATATGGCAAATTTGACCATATGGCCATCACCAGTTCCTGAAATATGTTTATATAAGGCATTTGTATTTTTCTTAGTATTTATTTCTGAAACATGACTGCAAATACAATCTTAATTTCTGGTTTGTTTTTCCCTATATAATATGAGCCACATGTTATACATATTGCCACGTATACAAGGTTTTTAGTGTTAGAATTCCCATAAGCTTTTAATGTTATATTTCTATTGCTAGCTAAGTAAATGGATTTATCCATGTTAATTTACATGCAAAATTTGCAATTCACACATTTATATGTGCCTTTTTTAGTTTGTTGGTTGTTGAACCATATCTTAGGCCATTCCTTATAACACAGGATATTCTTAAGATTCTTATGTTTCTTATATGTGAAGTGAAGTTGTTCACTTATAATATCTTTAAGTTCTGGTATGTCCCACAAAATATGCCAATGTCTGGAGATAATTCTTTTAACAGCAGATGTATTTTTATTATATGTTAATATACATCTTAACTCGTCCGATCTTTGTGTGGTCGATACATCCAAGTTGTCCCTAGAACTAAAGGCTTTCCTAACTGTATGACATTGAGTATCACCGTATATTTTTCATTGTTATGTCAAGTAATCCTTTTAAACATGTTTTATTATACCATCATTTTGTGGACGACCTGCTTTTAATATGGAAAGGGGACAACTAAATGCTTGAGAGGTTTTATGAATATATTTCAAACACTTATCACTTTTTAAAATTCAAAATTACTATGTCATCAGACAGAATAGATTTTCTTGACATAATAAAAATGAAGAAGGGACTTTAGAGACCATTTTACATAGGAAACCTATAAAAAGGAATAGCATACTACATAGAAGTAGCATGCATCCAGGCCATACCTTTAAGAATGTGACTAAGAACCAATTTCTTAGGGTAGCAAGATTAAATACAATTGAATCTAATATGGTTAAATAAATTTAACTGTGAAAGATTTTGTTGACCGATGATATAATTATAATGAGGTGATGAAAACATACAGTGATACTCAATGTCATACAGTTAGGAAAACTTTTAGTTCTAGAAATAACTTGGATATATCAACCAAAGATCGGATGAGTTAAGATGTATGTTAACATATAATAAAAATACATCTGCTGTTAAAAGAATGATCTCCAGACATTGACATAGTTTGTGGGACAGACTGGAACTGAAAGATATTACAAGTGAACAACCTTCACATATAAGAAACATAAGAATCTTAAGAATATCCAGTGTTATAAGGAGCAGCCTAAGATATGGTTCAACAACCAACAAACTAAAAAAGGTACATATAAATGTGGGAATTGCAAATTTTGCATGTACATTAACACAGATAAATCCATTTACTTAGCTAGCAATAGAAATATAGCATTAAACGCTTATGGGAATTATAATACTAAAAACCTTGTATACGTGGCAGTGTGTATAATATGTGGCTCATATTATACAGGGAAAACAAACCAGAAATTAAGAGAGTGTATTTGCAGTCATGCTTCAGAAATAAATACTAAGAAAAATACAAATGCCTTATGTAAACATTTCAGAAAATGGTGATAGCCATATGTTCAAATTTTCCATATTGGAAGTATGCATTTCAGAAATACGAGGTGGTGATGTTATACCGAAAACTGAACTAGCAGAAATAAAGTGGATAATCAGGCTTAAAGCTCATATACTATGAGGTCTGAATGATATTGTCCCTTTTAAACCTCTGCTGAAACATAAGCATAGTTAATATGTCATGTGATTGTTCTTAAGTATATAAGCTACCTTAATCTTGTTTTTAGTGTTTAATACCCGAGGATGCCTCTAGGGTGAAAGTTTTTAACTTACATTTGTATCAGAAATAAATGCTTGTTGTGGTTCCAGTGACTTTGTTTTTTGTTTAATATTACTATTGTGAAGTCAACTGGATTTGCTGGTGGTTTATTCAAGTGTTTTGTGTGAAAGTCTTATATTGCGCAGCTTATGAACAAAGGAATTGTGTCTAGATCTAGGGGTGTCATTGTCCCCTTTCCTATGTCCACTTATTGAATATAATGCCCCCTTTGCCATATATCTGTCCAAACAAATGCAACAGTTGGAATGTCCACAGAGGTACCTTACTAAAAGGATGCAAGGCTAAACAACATGATCTGAAGTAGTTAACTTAATTTGTCCATCAACCTGTGGGTATCGGATCCATATCGGATCCGAGCCGGCAGCTTCAAACAGCTAAGATCCGAGTTCCAAGCTCCTCCCCTTACCCATAATCCCTTGCCATCCCTCCCTGACCTCAGATCTCGTTTGCCACAGTTGACTCAACAGCTTTGAACGAGTTCCAGGCGTGGGAGTTAGTTCTGTGAGAAAAATATTGCTTTTCTAATTTTTCTGTAGTGTAATATTGCTTGTTGTTTTGTGTGTTGCCCTTGTATTACAAACCCTTTAGTTTTAATATTATCTGGTTAATTTTTAGTGTAGTTCATTCCTCCCTGTCTGTGTGAAGGCATGTGTGTTGGGCCTTGTGTTGTTTTTTTAGTTTAACTATGTCTGAGGCCCCAAAAACCTTTTTCTTAAATGCACCGAGTGTGGCCATAAGCTATCCCCTGCGGATGGCCACAATTGGTGTGTTATTTGCCTTGGGGTTGACCACCTTTCTTCAGACTGCACTATTTGTGCAGCCTTCAACCCCAGGGCTCTAAAGAACAGGAGATCGAAGCTGATTCTGGCGAGACTTTTGCCCCCGGATTTGGCTTCGACCTTCTCTCCCTTGGTGGCACCTGCCATGGCAGTGCCCCCTTTCACCCCTGCTCCACTGGCCGGGACTCAACCTCCCACCTTAGGCCAGGAGGAGAGGGATGCTAGGTGGGAGAAGAAGAAGGAAAGACACCACAAGCGGCGGGCCAAGTCTTCTTCCTCGGCTCCACTGGCTAAACAAGCTGCTTCTCCCAGGGCTTCTGGGCCTTCTCCTTCCCGGCTCCATTCACCTCGTTTCTTCCCGGAGCCGGAGGAGGAGACCCGGTCGCCTTCGAGGTCATCGAGGCGGCACTCCCGGCCCACCTCGGTGGCCTTCTCTAGGTCCACCCAAAGCTTGTCCAATGCAGATATGGACTGGATGATGCATAGGTTCCTCCAGGCCCAGCTGCAGATGGGAGTGCTCATGCCTCCCCCCCTCTGAAAGGGAGCTCGACCCCCTTTTTCACCCCAATTGCTCCTTCTCTAACCCACTTTCGGAGTTCGGAGCCTTTAGATCCAGATTGCATAGGAGCCGGGGAGGTTCGGCGCCGATAGTGCTTCATATTTCAGCTCCGACCACACCCTCAAGTTTGTTGTGTCCCTTTTCGGATCCAAGCTCTAGGAGCCGGGAGCTGAGCTTCGAATCCGGAGGGGTCAGTGTGTCTTCGGCTCCATCTCAGTTGGAGCATACTGGCACTTCGGATCCGATTGATTTGGTGCCGGCCCCGATCCACACATCGGATCAGAGGGGGCTGCTCTCGGATCCTAGAGAGAGCAGTTCTCCCTCGGCGTTCGATGTAGTGGAGAGGGTATTGTCGAAGGATTCCAGGCCCCAGCCTCCGACTATGGATCAACCCTGCACTCTCTCTCAGACGGGCCTACCTTCCATCACCCGGCCCCAGGGACAGCCTGCGCCTACATCCCAGGTGGTTCCCTTAGAGGAACAAGATGTGGTTGGTGAGGCCTCTTCGGACAGCCCCCCCCCCGAGGAGGTCCCTCAGAAAAGTAAGTGCAAGAGGAGGCATTTGGACTCACATATGTCTTTGACAGAAGACACGGACTTAGAGGAATGGGAAGGTTCCCCAAGGTCACCCCCGAGGACGTCTCCTTCGGAGACATTATGGAAATGCTTCAAATTAGAGGTGGGTGGTCAGCCCAAAAGCCTTCCTCGGATGAGTCTGTGTTCCTGGTGGCGTTTGACGCAGGCCCATCTACCTCTTGGGTGTCCCCTCCCACCGATCCCCTGGTAGATCTCATCACTACCAGGGCATGGAAGGAACCGGACACTGTTGAGCCCATTCCAAAGAGGCTGGATAAAATCCTTAGCCCCCCCACCTGATAGGGCGGTATGGAGTAAGGGTGCTTCTGTAGATGCCATGTTGGTGGCGGCTGCCACCAAGAGGGAACTAGCCCAGGAGAGTTCCTCGGTCCATCCTCCCGACAAGGAGTCTCGGACGATGGACCGCCTGGGGAAGCGGATGTTCACTTCAGCTACCTTTGCGGTGAGGTCGCTGAACTATATGGCACACATCATACGACTCCAGCGGGATCTCATCAAGGAATAATCCGGGTTGCCTCCAGAGTCCATGTCGACTGAGGACAAGAAGGTGTTCTCAGCTCGAATGGCCACTCTCAAGTCCATCTCGAAAACTTCTATGTGGCTCCTCTCCCATGCTACTGAAGGAGCCGCTAGAGCTAGTGGAGCGGGTGTTGTTTTGAGACAACACGCTTGGCTCCGCCTCTGCAACTTTGCGGAACCCTTCAAGGTGTCCTTCACAAATGCCCCTTTTGACGGTTCTTCGCTTTTTGGCAAGACTGTCCGCGACACGCTAGTCCAGAGCGAGAAAGACGGGAAGATGTCTGACGTCGGAGTCCACTTCTCGGCTCCCCAGAGGTCCTTCTCCAGGAACCAAAGGGTACAGAAGAAGATGTGGTTCCGGAAGTCTCAACAGTCCCGTTTCGCTCCGGACCCCTCGTCCTTCAGAGGCAGAGGAGGGCAAGGTGGATACTGGCCCAGAGGCAGAGGGGGACCGAAGAATTTCGGGTCGAGAGAACCCTTTTTGGATCAGCACGTGCAGCAGCCCTGAAGGGTTACCTGACTGTTACACTCTGGAGGCAGTCGGGGGGCGTTTCTCAAGGCACCTAGCAGTTTGGGAGTCCATTACAACAAATCACTGGGTGCTTCAAATCATATCCAGAGGTTACAAAATTCTCTTTCTGAATCCCCCGCCCAGACCCCGGAGCCTCCCCGATGTCCTACCCAATCAAAGGGAGGCAGCAGCCGCAGAAATAAAGCAGCTGCTAGAAAAAAGAGCGATCCAGCGTTTCCCCCTAGACCAGTCCGGATCGGGCCTTTACTCCAGGTTCTTTTTGGTGCCAAAAAAGATGGGGGACTTAAGGCCAATCCTCGACCTGTCCTTACTAAACCTGTCAGTGGCCAAAGAAAAGTTCCGGATGGTCACCATTCAATCCATTCTCCCCCTCGTGCAGGAGAACGACTGGATGTGCTCGATAGACCTCAAGGATGCGTACTACCACATACTGATAGACAGATGATCCAGAAGGTTTCTCCGCTTCCGGCTAGGAGCCAGTCACTACCAGTTCAGGGCCCTCCCCTTTGGTCTCACCACAGCCCCCAGGGTATTCACCAAAGTTTTGGCAGTAGTAGCGGCCCACCTGAGACTCCAGGGTATACAGGTCTTTCCCTACCTGGACGACTGGCTCCTGACCGCCCCCAGGCATCTACTATGTTCAGCCAGAGATTACTTCCTCCACCTGGCCTCTCGGCTGGGAATCACAATCAACCTCAACAAATCTTCCCTTCATCCAACCCAGATCTTAGACTTCATAGGAGCCAGATTAGACATAAACCTATTGAGAGTCTTCTTAACTCTGGACCGGATTCGTACCCTGAAGCTCCACGTACTGGCCCTTTTACAATCCTCGGCTCCTCCAGCGGAATTGGTTCTGAGGGCTCTAGGTTCCATGGTGGCCACGATCAATCTGCTACCTTTAGCGCACTTGAACATGTGAGTACTACAGTGGACCTTGCAGGTTCAATGGTCCATCCTGCTACGCCCGCTGAGTGCACCTATCCCCCTCAGCAGGGCTTGCAGGAATTCCCTGCTCTGGTGGCTCCAATCACCGGACCTCCAGATAGGGCGCCCCTTTTCTATGTCGCGCCTCTAACCACGGTGACCACGGATGCTTCTCACCTAGGGTGGGGGGGCACTGTATGGGCAGAACCGTCCAAGGCACGTGGACCCATTCAGAGACCTTATTGCATATCAATGTCCTAGAGATGAGAGCAGTGCTTTTGGCATTGCAAGCACTCCAAGCCCTTCTTCCCTTAGGGACAGTTGCAATTCAGACAGACATGTCAGTGGTCTGGTATATCAACAAACAGGGGGGAACCAGATCCTACCCACTTTGTCAAGAGGCCATGAGAGTTTGGGAATGGGCAATCTCCACCAACCGCTTTCTCATAGCGACGCATATTCCGGGTTGGTCGAACATCTTAGCAGACAGGCTGAGTCGAACCATCCTCTTGCCATACGAGTGGTCTCTGAACCCCAGAATAGTGAAGCACATCTTCCTCAAGTGGGGTCAACCTTACTGCGATCTCTTCACGTCTCCTTCGAACGCAAAGTGCAGCGACTACTTCGCTCTAATTCCCCCACCAGGGGAATCCCCCAAAGACGCTCTGGTGCATGTTTGGCCATCCGGTCTTCTTTATGCTTATCCCCCTCTTCCCCTAATGCTAAAATTCTTGCAGAAAGCCCATTGGTTGGGGAGCAGAGTAATTCTCATAGCTCCATTCTGGCCTCATCAAACATGGTTCCCATGTCTATGGTCTCATCTAGTGAATCCTCCATGGATTCTAGATCCCACCCCGGATCTGATCTCTCACCCATTGGGTTTACCAACTCCAAACCTGGACAACCTCAAGCTCACTGCTTGGCTGATCCAGTTCCAGTAATAGTTAGGACTCCCAGTATCTCGTCCCCTGTTAAGGCTATTTTAGTGGCCGCTCATAAACCTTCTATGAGAAAGGTTTATAACAGCAAATGGAAACGCTATACTATCTGGGCGGAGCATAGAAATTTGGATCCCTTTACAGCTCCCATCCCAGCGGTGTTAGAATTTTTGTTGACCTTATTCAACCAAGGTGCTAGCTCTTCCACGGTCAAAGTCCAGTTAGCTGCAATTTCCCATTATCATGTGGGAAGTGACCTCGGTTCCTTAGCATCTTCCAAATTATGTAAGACTTTCTTAAAAGGCACCTTCCTCTTAAGACCTCCGGTGAAAGACACAGTCCCATCCATGGGATTTAACTCTTGTTCTCCAGTCCTTGACCGGCCCTCCGTTTGAACCCGCAGCCTCGGTGGATCTGAAATACTTATATTGGAAGACAGCCTTTCTCATTGCTGTCACTTCGGCTGGAAGGGTTTCAGAGCTTCAACCCTTTGCGCCAAACCACCGTACTTGGTCTTCCATAAAGATAGAGTTTCCCTCAGGACCAATCCCTCCTTTCTACCCAAAGTTGCTTCTGAGCCCAATATTAATCAATCTATTAATTTACCAGTTTTCTTTCCAAATTATCAAAACAAGGGTGAATACAAATTACATTCTCTGGACGTACATAGGCAATTGAGATTCTACTTGCACAGGACCGCTGAACATAGGCAATCTGAGCAACTCTTTGTATCCTTTGCAAGACCTTCTTTGGGCAAACCAGTATCAAAAGTTGCATTGTCCAGATGGATTTCCCAATGTATACTTCTTGCATATAAGAGTTCTGGTAGACCTGAACCTGAAAGAGTCCATGCTCATTCTACCTGATCAATCTCTACTTCTGCTACCTTTTGCTCCAGAGTCTCCTTGGACGACATTTGTTCAGCAGCCACTTGGGCTTCATCCCATACTTTCATTAACCATTACAAGTTGGATCTAATTTCCAGAGGGAGAGCATCCTTCGGCTCTGCAGTGCTCCGGAATATCCTTCCATAGGGACCCCCCCCCCCAAGTTTGGGTAGCTGGGGACTCTGTCCCACAGGTTGATGGACAAATGAAGTTAACTACTTCAGATAAAGAAGTTATCTACTCACCATAACATTCCATCTGAGTAGGTAAACTTCATTTGTCAGCAACCAACCCCCCTAACCTATAGTGCATCCTAGAAGGATTCCTTGTCCTTTTCTCCGGATAACACCAGGTTAGGAGTTGCAGGTGATCCTTTGTTGTAATATGCTGTTTTACTATAGCAAACTCGATCTGAGGTCAGAGAGGGATGGCAGGAGATTATGGGTAAGGGGAGGAGCTTGGAGCTCGGATCTTAGCTGTTTGAAGCTGCCAGCTCAGATCTAATATGGATCCGATACCCACAGGTTGCTGACAAATGAAGTTTACCCACTCAGATGGAATGTCATGGTGAGTACATAACTTCTTTTTCTACATGGACCAATGCAAAGCCCTGTCACTGTAATCTGTATCCTACAGACTGCTATGAGATGACTTGTGTCTGACATACAAGGCATCTTCTAACCCATTACTGATGGATGTACTGCACATCAGCAAAACAAATGGCATCATAAATACTCTGTCTAGGGATCTAAACCTCTTCTATAATATCAACAGAGGGTTTAGAGGGACAGGTGTATTTGTCAAACGATACAGCTGCTGTGGAACAGACTCCCCTCCCACATAAAACAAAGTTAATTCCTGTCCATTTTCAAGTGCACCATGGATCTATGGATGGGAAACAGAAAATTTCCCCTGGACTGCTCCTTGTACTACCAAGGGATAGAAGCAGCTCTTAAATGTTTTATCTAATGCATGGATTCCCTTAAATTATCTAAGGTATGATCCTAGTTATGCTTATCAGGAGTAATATATACATCTTAAGATGTCCTTTTCATTTTTCTTCACTATATGGATTACAGATCTGACCTTAGATCCAACTCTCAAGTTCCTCCCTCTATCCATAATGCCCTAGTCTATCCCCAATACCTCAGATCTCATTTGCCATCATCTTGTATGGACATGGATCCTCTCTGTGAGCATAATTCAAGCCTTTTTAGGTGTGTGGTGTTTTCTTAGAAAAACCTATTTCTTTCTACTTACTTTATTATATAGTTCCTCCTTCTTAGTTTCTGGGTTTTCTTATCATTAGTCCACTCTGCCTCGGTAAAGTAATTTCTTATGTACCATTGTTGGTACCCTTTTCTTATCTACCCTTTTTCACTCTTTTTTTCTTATCCAGTTTGACAAGGAATTCTTTACTACCACCGTCAGTAGTTTTTTACTGTAGTTCTTTACCAAAATCTGTGTGTGTGTGTATGTATATATATATATATGTGTGTATATATATATATATATATATATATATATATATATATATATATATATATTTCTTATCTTCTATTTTCTGTTATTGTTGAAGTGCTATGGCTGAGAAGCTTACAAGGTTTAAAAAAATGCACTTCCTGTGAACACAAAATTTTGAATTTATATGCCCACAGTGAGTATATTTATTGTTTTGGAGCAGCACATCTGGGTACAAATTGTAACCTTTTTGCCACTTTTAACTCGAGAGCTGTTGCAGACAGGATGAGTAAGATAGTCCTCAAAGGGTTATTGCCTTCTTCCTCCTGTTGGGCTGAAACCCCCAGCAAATCATCCAAGGCTCTGTTGGAGCATAAAATGATCCCCATCTATGCCTTGGAAGTCTTCATCATCCTCAGAGCCTCCATAAAAAATTCAGAGACCATCAGATCCAACGTTGTATCCTAACTCTTTGGACAGTAGTTATTTCAGGCAGTCTTACTGCTCAACCTGTGGATCCAAAACCATTGGATCCAACTTCTGGTACTTCTCATATGCCAAGAACTCACTCACCCAAGTTTATTGTTCACCCTGTTTCTCCTCAGCTCCATTCTCCCTCCTTGCAAATTCTGAGAAAACATTCCAACCTCAGTCCACTACCTCATCTGTCAGGTCTTCCAGGTGTCTTTCTGAAGCTGAAGTGGAAAGGATGATGAGAAAGTTCCTCACAGCTTCAATCCAGATGGGGCTTATAATGGCTCTGTCTCACATTGGATCTTTGAGTCTTCCTGCCACCTCCCATAAAGCTCTATCTCCTTCAATCTGTCCTGTCCAGTGTCAGAGCCAAACAGAATTACATCTTTGACACTGATGGTTTCCCCGACCAGTTCTGCTCCTATTCCCTTGGATCAGGATAAGTCTCTGAGCTGAAGCATCAGCATGGGATCTGTGGAGCCTGGATCTACTCCGATGATATCAGATCCATCCTTGCCCTTCAGAGCCTTGGGTCAAGATAGCTCAGGCATGGATCAGGATGAAGTTGTAGTTTGCCTGCTTTGGAAGTCTCTGTTCTGGTGCAGCCATCCACAGCTTCTCCTGGTGTGTTAGCCCTCAAGATTGTGAAGAGGGTGTTCTCTCATTCAAGAGATCCAGAGTTTCGTACATCCTTGGATGCAACACTTTTTCCCTGTTAGGGTTCGAAGATCTGATCCCATCAGACCTACTCTACAGGGTCTGCCAGTACGAACTAGCATCCATGCACTTCCCGTAGAGGAGCTATCCCTTTTTTTGGACACCTCCCCAGAGCATCCCACTGAGGAGGTTCACTGAAAGGGAATGTATACAAAGAGGCACATAGATTTCCCCTTGGAATCTCTCACTGAAAATACTGACTTTGACGAAGGGTCCCCAGATCACCACCTGATGTCTCTTTGGAGACATTTTGGAGATCCTTAAGCAGAAAGATGGTTGGTCCTCAAATAATCCCCCTGAGGAGACAGTATTTCTGGAGGCTTTTGGTGCTGGCCCATCTATGTTTTGGGTGAGTTTGTTGGTCGATAAGCTTATCGACACAGTCTCTCACCTGGCATGGAAGGAACTGGATTCTCTTGAACCAGTCCCATGTTGCCCACACAAATTAGCTTCTCCAAAAGGTAAGCTCCATTGGTGCAAAGGACTCCGAGATGATGCAGTGGTTGTGGCAGCAGCCACCACAAAGGAGCTAGCAGAACAGAGCTCATCTGTCCACTCTCCTAACAGAGAGTCCAAGGCACTGGACAGATTTGGAAAGGGCCTGTTTGCTTCAGCAGCCTTTGCCTTGAGGTCCCTGAACTATATGGCACACTTTACAAGATTGCAGAGGGATGTAACCAAGGAACTCTCAAAATTTTTCTGAGTCCATGTATGCAGAGAATTATAAAATATCATCCTCAAAGCTGGCCACTCTTATCTTTTTCCACTGCCTCCATGAGGTTGATTTCTCATACAGCAGAAGGTACATCATGGGCTGCCAGTTCAGGCATTGCTGTAAGTAGAAATGCTTGGATGCAGTTATGCAGTGCCTTTCAAGTCTTTTTTTGTCAATGCACCTTTTGATGCAACATCCTTGTTTGGCCCTTCTGTGAAAAAAATGCTTTCTCACAGTGAACAGGAAGGAAAGACTCTGCCATGGGGATTCACTTTTCTACCCCTCAATGATTCTTTTCAAGGAGGCAAGAAAATGTGGCTCTGTAAATCCCAGGGATCTTTCCAGGATTCATGCAGAGACAATTCCCTCAGAGGCAGAGGAGAGAGTTCAAATGATAAGACGCTATATTCATGGCAGTGGAGGCCCACAAAATCAAGGTTTCCAAGATTCCTTTCTGGATAGACTCTTTCAGCACTCCTGAAGGGCTGTCCAACTGCTGACCTCTGGAGGCAGTCAGGGGATGCTTGTCCTTGCACCCAGATGCCGGGGTTGCTATATAAAAAGATTCTTAGGTGCTAAAAATAATATCCAGAGGTTATTTTATATAATTTTCCCAAATGCCTACTTTCAAAAGAAGAAAGCTTCCTGACATTCCACCCAGTCAGATAGAAGCTGCAGCTCAAGAAATTCATAAGCTGCTGGACAAGAGACTCATCCAAGAGGTCCCACCAGACCAGAGAGGATTTGAAACTTTCTTGAGGTTCTTTTTAGTGCCAAAAAAGACAAGGGGACCCAAGACCAATTTTGGATCTAAGCAAGCTGGACCAATATGTGAGGAAATCAAAGTTCCAAATGGTCATGCTTCACTCCATTCTACTACTTTTACAAGTTCTACTTCTTTTACAAAAGGACAATTGGATGTGCTCAACTGATCTTCATGATTGTTACTATCACATCAAAATAAAAAGATGCTCCCGAAGACACTTTGCTTTCAGTTGGGAGCCAGTTGCTATCAGTTCAGAGGCCTGGCCTTTGGACTCACCACAGCCTCCTGGGTGTTTACCAAGTGTATGACAGTAGTAGCAGCTGACCTGAGACTGCAAGGATTCTGAGTATTTCCATACTTAGATGACTGGCTCCTCACCACCTCAACCAGGCATCTACTAGAACAGTCCAGGGACTATTTGCCAGTCACTAGGCATTACAGTCAATATTTCCAAATCCAAACTGCTTCCGGTACAGAGCCTGGAGTTCAGTGGTGCTCATCTACATGCAATAAGTTAGACTGCATCTCTACCTCCACGTTGTATACGCACAATCAAGTTCCAGGTTCATCAAATTCTTTCTCATCCTGCTAGACTTATCCTTCAGGCCCTAAGTTCCACTGCAGTGTCTACAACATTCGTCCCATTAGCACATTACTGTATGCTTGTTCTTTAATGGACTCTAGCTGTTCAGTGGTCTGTTTTTTGACAGCCCTATTCTTCCCATTCAAATCTATTCCGGTATACAAAAAATATATTCACTGGTGAATCCAGTCGGACATTTACATATGTCACCCATTCGTGCTGTCTCCCCCAGTAGCCACAGTAACAACAGATGCCTCCCAACTAAAGGGTGGGGGAGCATTTCTTGGGAAGGATGGTCCAAGGCACGTGGTCTCCCCAAGAGACCAATTCACATATCAGTGTCCTGGAGATGAGAACAGTCCTACTAAGATTGCAGGAATTTCAAGATGTTCTCCCTCTAGGGACCATTGTGATTCAAACCAACATGTCTGTGGTCTAGTACATCAACAAACAAGGGAAATTTTATCTTACCCTCTCTGCCTAGAAGCTATGAGTATGTGGCAATGGGTGATTTCTTCCAACTGCTTTCTAGTAGCAACACACATTCCAGGGAAATCCAGTGTACTAGCAGACAAACTCAGAAGGTCCATTCTGATGCCTCATGAGTGGTCTCTCAATCAATCAGTGGCGGAGAAAGTTTTCTGTCATTCAGGGCCACCCTTGCTGTGATCTTTTTTCTCCTACTCACAACAACAAATGCAGCAGGTACTCTGCCCTGATCCCCTCTCAGGTGAAGTCACAGAGAGATGCTGTAGTCCACGTTTGACCCTCCAGTCTCCTTTACGCCTATCCCCCAGTACCTCTGATTCAAAAATTCTTACAGAAATCCAGTTGGTTGCAGAGCTCAGTTATCCTCATTTCTCCCTGTTGGCCTTGCCAGGTCTGGTTCCCCTTCCTTTGGTCTCGCCTTCATTATTCTCCTTGGATATTGGACCCCAGTCCAGATCTTCTGTCACATCCCTTGGGGATAAAAACTCCCAATATTTCATCCCTCAAATGAACAGCATGTTTTCTCGAGTTCCATTAATCGCTAGGCAGCCCAGGCTTTCTCCCCTGGTTCGTGCTATACTTTTGTCCTCATAGAAATATTACACTAAGAGGATTTACAAGATTAAATGGAAAAGTTTTTCAATTTGGGCTCTGAACAATGATACTGATTGTTTTACTGCCCCCCTATTTCTTCTGTGCTGGAGTTTTTAACTTCTCTTTTTAAAGAAGGTGCTAGTTTTTCCACAATCAAAGTACAGTTGGCAGCCATATCAGATATTCACTAAGGAAACAATGCTTCTTACTTGGCTACTTCTGGGTTTTGTAAGGCTTTTCTAAAGGGCACCTTCTTGATCAGACCCTGGTGAAAATCCATCACCTCCTTGGGATTTAACAGTAGTACTTAAAGGCTTAACACATCCGCGGTGGTGCAGCAGTAGCGTTGTTGCCTCACAGCAAGAGGTTCTCCCATTCAATTCTCGGCTGGAGTGCGGGGAGTGCTTTCTGTGTGGAGTCTGCATGTCCTCCCCATGGTTGGGTGGGCGTTTGAAAGACATGCGTAAATGGGCGTGCCTTCATTGAAGGTTGAACCTTGAGCTGGCACCTCGGCGTTCGTCAAAATCTACTGCCAATCATTAGCGACCGGAGTTCTGCTGTGATGACCCCTAACCGGGAAAAGCCGAAAGACAACAACTTCAAGGCTTAACTCAACAATCATTTGAACCTTCAGCAAAAAACTTAAATTCATATCTTGGAAAATGGCCTTTTTAGTTGCTATTACAACTGCTAAAAGGATTTCTGAACTTGGCTCTTTCATCAAAACTCCCCTGAAACACTTTTTCATAGACAAGAGTTAATTTATGAACCAATCCTTCTTTCCTACCAAAAGTGGTTTCTGAATCAAATATAAATCAAATCATTCACTTACCAGTCTTCTTTCCAAAATTTCTGAACAAGGGAGAATACATGCTACACCTTTTACATGTGCAGAGACAATTACATTTTTACTTACAGAGAACAAAAGATTTCAGAAAAATGGACCAGCTGTTTGTCTCTCTTTCAACTAGTCCATTTGGTTCTCTAATTTCTAAAGTTACATTGGCCAAGTGGATAACTAATTGCATTTCCTAGATATATTCCCAGCAAGGTCTCTCCCTACCAAAAACACCTAAGGCTCATTCAACTAGATTCATGGCCACCTCATCTGCCTTCTGGTCTACAGCTTCAATTGACAATACTTGTGCAGCAGCCACCTGGTCTAATGCTCATACCTTTATTACTCATTACCAATTGGATATAATTCCCAGAAACAGAGCTGCTTTTGATTCAGCAGTTCTCCAGAATATCCTTTCATGATGGCCACCCAAGATTTACATAGCTGAAGACTCTGTCACATACACTGGGGAAGAATGGAAAGGACAACATAAAATATTAAAGTTATGTACTCAGCATCAACTATACATCTGTGTTGTCCATTTTCATTCTTCCTCAACTCCCCTCCCTCCTACACTCTTCCTGTCATCTTCTGGAGTGACCTGATGAATATTTGGAACCTGTAATTCCAGGTTTGAGCCCTGGTTTAATTTATCACCTCTCTTACTATTATATATTAAGACTTTTAAGGCAGCAAACTCAATATGAGGTATTGGGGATAGACTATAGCATTACAGGTAGAGGGAGGAGCTTGAAAGTCGGATCCAAAGTCTGTAGAATGCAGCTGAGTCAGCTCCATAACCCATACAATGAGAAATAAAGAAAATGGGCAACACAGATGCATAGTTATGGTGAGTACATAACTTTAATTTATTGACTATGGTATGAGTAAGGCCAGTCTTTAAATTGGACAGGTTATTTAAAACACAAAAAGTGAAATTAACTAGGTTTAAAATGGCCCACAAGGGTAGCTAACCTAGTACTTACCTATGAACTTATAAATAATTTAGTTTCTTCTATAGCACAGGTCACTACTCATTGTTTGCAGTGTGCATGACTCTGTTGATACTTCAGCCAGAGTTGTGGTACTGTTTTAAGGAGGTATTAATGGCTGCATTCTCAGAACCTCCCAGCTGATATTAAAAATGAGATTTTAAATTCTCCCTTGGATATTTATTTGGCCCCTCTAGCGCAGAGGTGATCAAAAAAGTGTGATGAAAGGGGCAAGTTGATCTAGGAAATATCTAAGATTTTCCAGCCGTATTTCTCTAAATTGTCTAAGGAATTTTCTCTCTCATCCAATTTTTGGCAAAAAAAAGTAGATTAAACAATCTCAACAAAATTCAGGTAAACATGCATTTAAGAAGAAATGGCAAGGGGTTCCAAAAAGAAGTCTCAGACTTCCCAAAACCAAGGACACTCCAACAAGTCTGAATGACTGTTCAAGAGACCTTGTGACCCCTTCCCAACCTGCATCTTTTTTCTTCCAAATGGTCTGAATCTCCATTCTTCTCTTTGGCAAGGGAAGCTATATCTATTGTTTTAGATAAATGTGTTCTGAAAATCATTCATCAAGGTTACAGATGGCAGTGGGAGGAAATTCCTTTTGTCCAGGGGGTCGTTCCTCTTCTTCTAGATAAGACTCACTTATTTCCACCTATTCCTCATCAAATGCTGGCCCAAGGAGTGATAGAACCAGTTCTTCCTCCTAGATGGGGAAAGGCTTTTTACTCAAGGATGTTCCTTGTACCAAAGAAAGAAAATGCTTGGAGACCAGCCAGTTCTGGATCTTTCCTTTCTAATCCTGTTTGTGATAGTGCCCAAATTCAAAATTGTCACTTCACAACCTACTTCCTCTTTCAAGTTTCCTGATGAAACAAGAGTTAAAGGATGCTTTTCATCACATCCCTATTAGTCTACACTTCAGATGTTCTTAAAGCTGTCTGTGTCTGGATCACATTATTAGTTCTCTGCCTTACCCTTTAGACTATCCATTGCACCACGAATATTCAAAAAGTGTCTAGCTCCAGTTGTAGGTCATTGCAGACTACAGGACATCCACATTTTTCTTTATTTGGATGGATTGCTTATCTTTGCAGAGTCTGTTTCATAGTGTCAGGAATCTCTCTTTTGGATGAGAGATCTCTTAATCAAGCTGAGATTCCATGAACCCATTCAAAAGTCTTTCTTGACTCCCTCACACAGGATCAAGTTCCTGGGATGTAAACTAAACACCTCAGTTCATACAGCTTTTCTTCAGCAGGAAAAAATTATTTGCTCTATTTCTAAAATCTTCTACTCAGATTGCAGGGAGTACCTCAGGATTTTGGGTCTCATGGCATCTGTGATTCTCATGAATCCCCTGGCAAGATTCCATATTACAAACATACAGTGATAATCTGAAATCCCTTTGGTCCTAGCTTTAACACCCTTTATCCTTTCATATCCCACTGATGGTTTGTCAGAAAAAGATCTTTTTGCATAGACAACAAATAGGCTTGCATCCAGGTCTGCTCTTCCCCCTCCCTGCTCCAATGCAGTCAGTTACCATAGATGCTTTAGACTTTGCTTGGGGAGCAGTTTCAGGAGGGAGAAAAGTGCAGGGGGTATGGGACACCATGGACAAACACAACACATACACGTCAAGGAGATGCTTGCCTTGATCAAGGCACTCAACTCTCTGAACCATCTTTGGTCCCTGGGATCAGTCATGTGGTACATCTACAAGGAAAGGGGAGCCAGGACATATCCTCTTTGCAAACAAGCCATGTTAACTTTGGATATAGCTTCCCAGCACAATCTCTCTCTACAGGTATGCGACATGCTGTCAGAGAAAAACTGTGTGGCAGACAAGCTGAGAAGGACTAGGACAGACCCTCACAAATGGAAACTCGATCAGGGGGTCTTCTAAGATTTGATCCATCTGTGGGGAGTTCTGAAGTAGACCCCTCTGTCTCCTCTTTGAACAGTCAAGCTGACAAGATTCTTTTTCAGGACTCCATACAAGAAGGCCTGGAAGACAAATGCCTTTTCTTTTCATTGGACAGGAATGTTGCTGTATGCTTTTCCACCCTTTCCACTAACATCCAGGGTATGTCTGAAGACTCAGAAGGGTACCCCCCCCCCAAGATCATTCTGATGACTCCCTTCTGGCCCAGGCAACTGTGGTTCTCCTTTCTTTTGGAAAAGGCCAAGGGCAATTACCACAAGTTTCTTCACAGACTTGATCTACTCCCACAAGAACAGGGGTGTTTGATACAACCTGGCATCAAATTCAGTTGATTGCCTGGATGATAGGGGTTTAATTCCTTTTAGGCACCTGTTTACTGAGGATGTGCATCAAGTACTAATGGAGAAAAGAAAGCATGCTGCTAGTAAATCATATACTAGCAAGTGGAAAAGGTTTTCTAGTTGGTGCCAACAACTTAACCAGCACCCATTCAGGGCTAGTTCTCTAGTTTTATAATATTGGTATGAGTTACTATCCTATGGCCTTTCTTATTCTGTATCAGGTTTCATTCATTGGCCATTTCAGCATGTCTGCCCATGGATCCTCCTCTTTCAATACAGTCTCATGCCAAAATGTTTTTGAAAAGTTTTTTTGCACAAGAAGCCTCTAAGTACACCAGTGGCCTCTTCTTGGGACCTTAATTTTGTATTAGATATGCTATCACTGCTCCATTTGAACCAGTAGCCTGGCTTACTTGAAGTTCTTAACATGGTAAACAGTTTTACTGATTGCTCTGGCCTCTGCAAGAACAGTATTTGAGTCATAAGCTCTTATGATAAATCAACCCTATCGCATTTTTCACAGGGACAGGGTTTCTGCTTGTTTAAGTTTTGCTTAAAAGTTAAACAACAGGCTAATACACTCAAGTGTACTAGCTTTTGATAGCAATTAGTCGAAAAACACAGCATTTATTGTATTTTCTGCCTATCTGAAAAAAAAAAAAAAAACTTGAAAAAAACAAAAAAAAATACTCTTGTTTTACATACTTTCCTAATAGTTTGTTCCAGAGATCAGATTTTGCTGATCCCTGGGCTTTGTCTTGGTTCCTGTGTTTCTCCATTTTCCTTGTTTGGTCAGGGGGAAGTTTCTTTACTCACCAGTGAGAGTGGGGAGTACTGAGCTGCCTGTTTGTCCTCAGAGGAGTGGTTTAAGGCAGTAACTTGTAGTTTATTGGCCATTTTGGGTCATTTCCTGTCTTTTCCAGCCCCCTGCTATAAAGCACGCTTTAGAGCGCATTAGCACGGAGCTGCTACCGTTGCACACTAGGGCAGCGCTGGTTAACCAGATTTAAACTATTAGGGCTACCTAAAGTCCACTCTTCAAATTTTCCCTTAAAACTACCTTCCTCAAAGTATACTACGGTTCTATTTAGTGTATCCTATAACTATAAATTATCTCTACTTGACTCCCAAGTAGACTATTCTCTATCTGTATAGCCAAGCACTTGCTCCTACAGTACTTATCACCTCGATACAGCACTCTTGTTATAGAAAGTACCTCAAAAAAGCAAACCCCATTTCTCGGTCACCCACATCCCCCAGAACCTTTTTTTAAGTTTTTCTGTCTATTCCTTCTAGCATGTCGAGGGATCAGTTGCTAATATCCTCTCCTGCTCAGCTGGTGAACCTGGGAATATTGAGGTAATGTTACAATTGCCTCATGTACACAGACAACCCTCTCCTCCTCCCACAAAACACAAATACATGCGAGAGATGCAACTATACGGCCAAACTGGAGGCTGAGCTCTCTCAACATAGGACTGGCAAGACCAGACAGGAGGAGAAGGTAACCACACACACTACAGACCCAGTCTCACATAACACCATCACAACCTCAAATCATACACATAAACACACAAAGACATACTCGGAGGCTCTGATCAAAAATCTACCAAAACAGCAGAGGCCACCAAAGCAGGCACCCAAACAACTACCACCTCAGAACACAACACCTGCAACACACAGACCACACAGTCAGAGTGTCAAGCAGTCACAGCCCTTAAGGCCAGACACACTAGTCATTGGTGACTCCATAGTCAGACACACTGACGTCCCGCTCACCAGACTGAGTAAGGAGAAGGTCACAGTAAGCTGCCTGTCGGGTGCTAGAATCCGCCACATAACGCATGCACTCAGGTCTCTCAACAGCAGGTACAAGTACGACTCAATCATTGTCCACGCTGGTGTAAATGACCTGAGACGTACCTCCTTGGACTACATGAAAAGAGACATAGAGGAGCTCTCTGATTATGTAGCCCAAGCAGGTATGACCCTGACCTTGAGCAGTATCCTACCTTCACCAAGAATGATGCCACAATACAGAGATAAGATGATCAGCTTTAACAATTGGCTTAAACTCTGGTGTCATTCAAAGGGGATCCAATGTCTGTCTGCCTGGGATGACATGCTGGACAAGCCACACTGCTTCGCAAGGGACGGCTTGCACCTGTCACCCCTGGGATTCCGGATTTTGGCTAAGGCTCTTGCCACCCCCATAGTGCCTTTTTTAGGCAAGGCTCAAATTCTAAACCTACCACCCTACAACACAACAAAGAAAAAAAACTAAGGGTAATGCTGCTCAATGCCAGAAGTCTCAACCTCAAGATGCATGCACTCGAGGCCCTTCTCAGTATGGAGAACATCGATGTCTGTGCTGTGACAGAAACCTGGTTCAAGGCTCCTGAGAGCACCCCAGCACTATCAGGTTTTACCTCATATCATGCTCCGCCCCAAAATCCGGACAATACCAAGAAAGGAGGGGGGTATCCATATTCATCAAGGACACCCACACCTCAAGATTGGTGGCAACGCACGATGCATCGGAAACCATCCAGGTGCAATTAACCATAGGCAAGACTGCTCTGCAATTTGTAGCATGTTACAGGCCACCCTCGCAAACTCAGGAACCTCACATGGCCTTCCTGAAAACACTGGAGGGATAAATGTATCTCGAACACCATCATACTAGGTGACTTCAACTACCCTAATATAGACTGGGAACACTACTCAAGCCCAAACACTCTAGCCCAAAAGTTCCTGGAATTCATAAACTCAAATGCCATGGAACAACTAGTCACCATCCCCACAAGAGGAGAAAACATACTTGATCTCATCATCACGAACATGGGAGCACAATGTTCAACACCGGAAGTATACCCCTCACTAGTGAGATCAGATCACAAACTAATCTCGCTGGAGGTCCTTATCCCCCCCCCACCCGAAATGAAAAAGACCACAGTAAAGAACTTCTCGAAAGCCGACTTCACACTTCTAAAGACTAGTGTGGTCTCCTTTAAGGCCCCCGAGCCAGCGGTAAACATTACTCAAACCGCTGAATCACTTACAAATGCCTTCTACCAGCACCTACAGGGCTGCATGGATCAGGCAATCCCAAGCAAAACAAAGACTCTTTGTACCAAAGGCAAGCGTCCAGTCTGGTGGACCCCAGCCATAAACAAACTCTACAACAAAAGGAGAAAGCTACTACAAAGATAGAGCAAAATCCTTAAAAGGTAAGACACCGCTGATCACTATAAGTAAAAAGCTAAGAGCTCTCATAAAATCATCCAAAGCTAATTTTGAGAAAAAAATAGCTAAGGACTCTAAAGACAACCATAAGGCATTCTTTAGCTATGTCAGAAACCTAAGAGGAAACTCCCAGATATGCTCAGAATTAGTTCAAAATGATGTGAAGATTACTGATCCTACAGACATTGCCAACATACTGGCTGACAGGTTCAGTGCAAACTTCTCCCCTAAAGGAGAGATATCTATACCAAATGATTGTAGCCCCCCAAACATCTCTAACGCCCAGGTGAGAACTGCTCTCTCCAAGGCAAAGAACACAGCATCCATGGGACCTGATGGTGTCCCCGGCTGTGTGCTCCACGAACTCAACGAGGAATTAAACCCACAGTTAGGACAGCTGTTTAATCTTAGTCTCACTTCCGGATATGTACCCAGGGAGTGGCGCACAGCGACTGTGGTCCCACTCCACAAAGGCGGTGCCTCCACCGACCCTGGAAATTACCGTCCCATTAGCTTGACAAGCCTTATCTGTAAAGCCATGGAGAGGATCATAATGGATCTCATAAATAAAGACATAGGGAATTTGCAGACTTTGGATCCAACCCAGTTTGGCTTTGTCAAAGGCAGATCATGCCTTTTAAGCTTGGTTGACTTCTTCGAAACAGTCACCAAGGCCATTGACGAGGGAAAGGCAGCCCATACAGCCTACCTAGACCTGGCAAAGGCTTTCGATACAATACCCCACTCGGGTATCATTGAAAAACTCATCAACTTAAATGTAAACCCATACATTACAAGATGGGTTGCAAACTGGCTGAGTGACAGAACCCACAGGGTCAGAGTTGCTGGCGCCATGTCAGACTCAAAGCCTGTCACAAGTGGTGTCCCACAGGGCTCAGTCCTGGGCCCACTCTTGTTTGGCATCTACTTTTCTGAAGTACAAGCAAACACAGGAGGGTTATGGCTGACAAAGTTTGCAGATGACTGCAAACTGGGCCAGTCGAAAACACATCTGACACAGATATCCTTCAGAAGGGTCTCACAGAAACGGATAACTGGTGCCAGAGCCATGGCTTAAAGTTAAATGCCAAGAAATGCATAGTCATACCCTTCGGGAAAAACAAGGTTACCCCTAGCTACCATATAGGTGGCAATCCCCTGATCATAGAAGACGTTATCAGGGACCTGGGAACCCAGGTTGACAGTAGCCTTTCATTCGACACTCATATTGCTAAAGTAGTTAGGAAGACCTTCTACATTGCCCACCTTATCATGAAGGGATTCACATCTAGATCAAGGGAGGTCATAGTCTCCCTATACTCATCACTCATCAGACCAATGATTGAGTACAATGCCCCATTCGGAATGTATCTGACCCGACACTTGCAGCAGCTGGAGAGGCCACAAAAGTTCCTCACCAAAAGGACAAAGGGTCTCAAAAATCTGTCTTATGCTGCCCGACTAAAAGAACTCCAGTTATATTCAGTTGCTTACCGCTTGCTCAGAGGTGACCTGTGCCTGATATTCAAGGCCATGTCAAACCCAGATTTGATGAACATGCTTCATCTCAAAAAATCTAGATCCCTGAGAGCCACAAGGGCGGGAGACTTAAACCTCGACACGGTTATTAATAGGACGTGCTGGAGGGTAGATTCATCACCCAAAGACTCCCTATGCTGTGGAACAAAATCCCAGTTTATGTGAGGCAGAGCACCTCGCTGGCCTTGTTCAAGAGGAATCTTGACCAATGGATGGGAGATCGCAGATACACCCCAGGGGTTACCTCAGTGTCACTGCTCGACAGAGGCACAGCAAAATAATGGGCATAGTTTCTCCAAACTAAAGGGGTGGCGTAAGCCACAAAACTATGGGCTAGGCTTGTAAATGCCCTCGGGCAGATAGCCTAGTATGAACCTATGAACCTATGAACTAATCCTTGTTTTATGCTTAAAGTGGTATCCAAGTTTACTTTAAGTCAAGTGTTCTTTCCTGAACCTAAAAATGAGAGAGAGGATACTGCATACCTTGGATGTCCACAGACAACTGGTACTGTCTTGACAAAACCAAATCTTTCAGACCTTCAGATCAGTTGTTCATTTCTTGTGAAGGTAAGAAGAAAGGACAACCTGTCTCAAAACAGACCACTACCAAATGGTTATCTAAGGCTATTAACTGTTGTTATACTTATAACTATAACACAACTATTCCAGGCAGCATCAAAGCCCATTCTATCAGGGTCTTGGTGTCATTTGTATTTTTTTAGGAAAGAGTTGCATTCTGGAAGCTGCTACTTGGTTTTCTGTACATACTTTTACAAAGCACTATAAATATGATTTATTCTCAAGGTCCAGGTCAAGCTTTGCTAGGACCATTCTCCGGGCCTCCTGAACTCTTGCTCTTCTACATCCCAAATGTAGTAAACTAGATTAATCTACCATTATAGCTTAAGGTTACTGTAGTAGTGAGCAATATAATGAATATTGTACAGTAAGTAAACTTATAACTGTAGATGTTCAAATTAACACTGCTGTGGTAGCTGCTCCCTCCCTCTATCCCATTTGTTTTTTTTTTTTTTTGGTGTAATTTTTATGCCAGGGTGCGGACATTTATTTTTTGTTGTTCCTAGCTTTGTCTTTTCAAGGCTGAGCCTCCCTCTTTCTCTGTTGGCTGGTGAGCTCTGAAGGGCTTTGAAACTGAACTTGTCTTTTAATCAGTTTGGCTTGAGCTGCCTAACAGTTTAGCCCTGTAGAAGGTACCCTGAAGCTTTGGAAGCTGGCTGGCTGTTATATCCCTGGAAGGATAAAACCATATAACTACCGCTACAGCAGTGATCATTCAAACATCTACTGTTACGGTAAGTTTACTTGCACAGTTATACTTTTTTGTGACTGATATACTAATGCGTGATCATGAATATGTGATTTCTGTTTTGTACAAAGATTAAGACTTCACAATCTTGGAGCATTCCCTTTTCTCTGGTTTAATGGTTTCAGAGTTAGTAAAATAGCAAGGGGTGTGTGGTTGTACAGAAGCAGTTGGATAAAGAAATCTAGAGTTTTGATAGTCACCATTTGATTGCAATATGTTGAACTTTAGTCCTGATACCACTTGCCAGTGATATAGACTTCATCATAGGTGTGTACTAGGCTAATGGCCCTGGAGCCTTTACAAGCCTAGCCCATAGGGTTATCCTGGCATCATGCCACCTGACTTGTTCCCAGTGTCTCTGCTGATTAAAGGCACTGGAGTGATTCACACTGAGAATTTTCTACTTCCCATCCACTCATCAAGATTTCTCTTGAAGAAGGGCCAGTGAGGTGCTCTGTTTGACATGAATGGGAAGTCTATTCCATAGCATGGGTAGTCTCTGGGTTATGAACCTGTCCCTCTAGCATGTTCTGTTGATTGTGTTAATGAGGTAGAGGTCTCTGGAGCATGTGGTGTGGAGGGATTGGGATTTCTTTAGGTGTAGCATTTCTAACAGAGCTGGGTCACACATGGCTTTGTAAGTCAAGCAGAGATCGCCTCTAAGTAGGCGATATGAGACAGAGAATAGTTGGAGTTTTTTGAGTTTGTCCATATAGGACAAGTGTTTAAGGCCTAGGATCCTCTTTGTGAGGTACTTTTGCAGCCTCTCTAGAGGGAAGAGTAGAGGGAGACAATGACCTCTTTCTTCCTGGATGCAAAACCCTTAGTAATGAGATGTGCCACACAGAAGGACTTTCTGAACACAGTGGCAATGTGGTGGTCAAAAGAGAGGCTGCTGTCAACCTGTGTTCTGATCTCTTATAACGCCTTCTGTGTTCAGTGGACTACCATTGATGTAATTCGTGGGAACTTGTTTTTTTCCCAAAGGGGATGATGAAATTTTTTGACAGTGAGCTTAAGGCCATGGTTCTGACACCAGTCATTGGTCTCAGTGAGGCATTTCTGTAGGATTTGAGGTGCCAATAATAACTCCTAACTTCCAATCATCTGCAAATTTTGTCAGCCAGAGTCCCTTTGTGTTGGCCTGGACTTCAGAGAAGTAGACCCCAAACAGGAGAGGACCCAGGACAGAACCCTGTGGGACTCCACTCGTAACTGGTTGGAAGTCTGAACTGGAGTCAGCTACTTTCACACTGTGGGTTCTGTGAGCCAGTTTTCAACCCACCTAGTGATATACGGGTTGATGCCTAGCTTAGTGAGGTTTTCTATGATTCCTGAGTGGGGAATGGTATCAAAGGTCTTGGCCAGATCAAGGTAGGTGGTATGAACCACCTTGTCTTCATCCACAGCTCTGGTGACTGACTCAAATAAGTTGACCAGGTTGAGCAGGCATGATCTACCCTTCAAAAAACCAAATTGCGTGGGATCCAGAGTTTGGAGATTCTCTATATCCTTGTTTATTAGGTCCATGATGATGTGTTCCATAGCTTTGCATATCAGACTTGTCAGGCTAATGGGGAGATAGTTCCCAGGGTTTGTAATCACTTCTCCTTTGTGGAGCGGATGACTGTAGCAGTGTGCCATTTGGTAGGGACAAAGCCTGAGGTGAGGCTGTGGTTGAACAGGACACACAGGTAAGGTGATAGTTCACTCTGTAGTTTATACAGAACACAGCCAGGGATATTGTCAGGTCCCATAGAAGCTGTATTATTGGCCTTGAACAGTGCTGTTTTAACCTGTGCAGCAGTAATACTAGGTGCCTGGCAATCTACTGGCATTGTTATTGGTCCTTGGGGAGGTGAAGTTGGCATTGAATCTGTCGGCCAGTATATTGGCAATATCTGTTGGCTCAGTATAGGAGGTACCATTGTGCAGTAACTCAGAGCAAATCTGGGTATTGCTGTGGAGATTCTTTATTTAACCATAGAAGACATTGTGGTTGTCTTTACCATCTGCTGCAATCCTGTTTTCATAGCTAGCTTTAGAGGATTTGATGAGGGATCTCAACGTTTTGTTGAGGCTGATTTCTAGTCTTGGGACTTCACCTTATTCCGCATCAGTTTCCTCCTCCTGTTGTAGAGTTTGTTTATGGCAAGGGACTACCAGATTGGCTTCCTTTTTTGCAGGAGAGCGTCTTGGTTCTATTGAGTATGGTGAGATCCATGCATTTGTGTATGTGTTTGTGCAGTGCATCTGTGTATGATTTGGCAGTCATGCAACTATTCTCCATTTGCATGGGTGCCATGAAGTTAGCCACCTCTGTTTTTAGGAGCCCAAAGTTAGCTTTGGAGAAGTTTTTCATGGTGGTTACCTTTGCGAGGGTGGGGTGGGAGGGATGTGTATGTCCAAGGTGATTAGTTTGTGGTCAGATCTAAGCAGGGAGGAGTTGACTACTGGTGTAGAGCAATGGTCACCCATGTTAGCAATGACCAGGTCAAGGATGTTGCTACCTTTAGTTGGGGGGGTAAGAACGAGCTGGTCCAGGGCATTGGAATTAATGAATTCCAGGAAACGTTGGGCAAGTGTATTGGTACATGAGTAGTTTTCCCAGTTAATGGAGGAGTAGTTGAAGTTGCCCAGTATGAAAGTGTTAGGTTGGACCCTAATATTCTCCAGGGTGCTTATGAATGTGGAGTGTGAGCCTTGGGACATGGTTGGGACCTATAGCAGGTTACGACTTGAATCACTGTCTTACCCAGTGTTAGCTGCACTTGAAGTATCTCTGATGCATTATGTTGGGCTACCAGTCTGGAGGTGTGCACATCCTTTATGAATATGGAAACACCACCACCTTTGGAGCTTTGGTCCACGTTCCGGGGCCGAAAGGTGGGAATGAGTTATACCCTGGTAGTGCAGGGGTGCTTTCTGCTGCTTTAAACCAGGTCTCTGTTACAGCACAAATGTCGATGTTCTCCATTTTGAGGAGTGCTTCGAGCGAGTGCATTTTGAGATTTAAGACTTCTAGCGTTGAGCAGCATGACCCTCAGATTTCATTTGTTTGTAGATGTTACAGTGGTAATTTGGTCTTTGGAACACTGCCTAAAAAAGGCACTATAGGGGTGGTAAGATCCTTGGCCATTATCTGAAAGCCAAGGGGTGACAAATGCAGGCCATCTCTGGAAAAGCATCGAGGTCTGTCAATCATGTCATCCCAGGCAGGTACTGGATCCCCTTAGAATGACACCAGAAATTTAGCCAGTTTTTGAAATCAATCATTTTCTGCTTATACTGTGGTATCATTCTGGGTGATGGTAGGATGCTGCTCAGAGCTAGGGTCATACCCATCTGAGTTGCATAATCCAAGAGCTCCTCCATGTCTCTTTTCTTGTAGTCGAGGGAGGTACATCTCAGGTCATTCACACCCACATGTACAATGACAGAGTCATGTTTGTACCTGTTGTTGAATGTCCTGAGTGCATGCATTATGTGGCTGATCCTGGCACCTGACAGGCAAATGACTGTTACTTTCTCCTTATTCAAACTAGTGAGTTGGACATCAGGATGCCTCACTATCGAGTCACCTATAACTAGTGTGTTGGAAATGCTGGTTTGCCTTAGGGGGTTTTGGTTGAGTGGTACACTGTTTAGGAGAGTTGTGTCTTGTGATTAGTGTTGTGTTGTGGTGGTTGTGTGTTTCTGCCTTGGCGGTCTCTACTGTTTGGGTAGATTTTTATTAAGAGCCTCTTTGAAGGTGGGTGTGTGGTTTGTGTTTTTATGTGAAGGCAGTGCTGGTATGTAATCTAGAGGGCTGTGTGTTCCATGTGGTGTGGTGCAAGTGCTAACCTTCTCCTCTTGCCCAGCTATTCCAGTCTTGGCTGGAGAGTGCGTGGCTTCCAATTTGGATATACAAGTGCATCTCTCGCAAGTCTGAGTGTTGGGAGGTAAGAGTTGTCAGTGTACATGAGGCAGTTGCTACATTGCCTCAGGATGCCCAAGTTCACCAGGTTAGTAGACTGACCATTAGACATGCCTGGAGGGGTTGGCATTAATAATAAGTACTGGAGCTGTTTCCTTGTAGAACGTTTAGTGCTGGTAGCACTTTGTGTGCTACAATAATTGTTACAAGAAGTCTGGAAAAGTGCTAGACTAATAAGCTAGTAAAAGTGCAGAAGAGGAGAGAACTAACAAATCTAAGGGAAAAAATTGAAGAGCAGACTTGGCACTACTCAGAGACTTACAAACAGTCCTGGATACAGCAAATTTGGACTAAACTAGTTACAGGAAAGGCATAAAACAAGCACAAATGCAGGCTTTTAATCCAGAAAGTTGAAAGAGATGGAAAAAAACTGCCCAAACAGCTGATATACTACAACTTCTGGGCCAGAAACCACTCCACCTGTGGTAGATAGGCCACCTAGTGCTGACCCCTCCCACTGATAAGCTAAAAGGCTACCCTCCAATACAGAAAGGCTTGGGAGGCTCAGAAGCTTACAAACAGTCCTGGATACAGCAAATCTGTATCTGGACTAGACTATTTACAGGAAAGGTTTGTAACAAGCGCAAATGCAGGCTTTTAAACCCGAAAATTGATAGAGATGGAAAAAACTGCCCAAACGGCCAATAAACTACAATTTCTGAGCCCGAAACCACTCCTCTTTTGGTAGATAGGCTACCTCATGCTCATCCTTACTATACAAATCTCTTTTTATCATAAAAATAATGATCTTTGCTTACATCCACAAGAATGGTGAACAACTACAATACTAGCTTGACCTTTGATAAGAAGTAACCTGTTTAGCTTGTTTTGTATGCCACTGTACACCCTCCCATAAATCTTTCAGAAAATACCTTGGAATATGGCTCCTCACTATATTAAAACTTCTCAGACCAAGTGAAATGTATGCAAATCTTCATCCAGGAACATAACAGTACTGTAGATGTTTGTGTTAGGATAACTACTGCATTCTAATTACTTACCCAAGGAAATTGGCTAAAGACAGACATCTGGGTGTCAAATCCAACTTGTACAGCTTTTGTGGATATCATCCAAAAAACATGCTCCTCCTCTGTCCCAGACATCAGTCCACCATATGGGTTAAAAGGAATACCCTCCCACATTGTTATTCATTTATTCTTGCAATAAGAAGCAGCGGGCTGCAATCAACATTTCCTTTTTCCCATTTTTATATATGGTCAGGGTGTGGCATCCATGTCAGTCAATGAGACAAACTGCTTGGAGTCAATGCTTACATGGCTAGGTGGCTAGCCCTTACAGGAGAAGCAGTCATCATTCTGGATTGTCAGCTGGTCCCTTTCTGGTGATTTCCAGAAAATAACAAGTTCCCTTTCTGAGAAGTCTCATTTGGCTCTTAGCAACACAATCAAGCCTTAACTGTTTAAGATTGTACTTTATTATACTGGAAAGATTACCTTTCCTCGAGGTCTGTGATATTGTTGGAAAAGCATTTTAACAACTCTACATTTGGGAAAAAGGTTTTGCCAAAATATTTCATTTACTGTGTACATTTTGTCTGGGAAGCACCCTTGTGAGCACTGTGATGCATTCAGGAGGAAGACTTTGGCTAGCAGAGCCCAGAAACCTTAGAGGTTGCTTGAAACAGAAAAAGCTGGAGGGTATTGTCTGGGTGAGCTGTGCAGACAAGGAAGCATTATAACAGTGGTGTTTACACAAGAAAGACCAGGAAAAAAAATATGTCAGTGTGCAAGAAAAAGTGAGATCTCAGAGATCCTATAATTCACATGAGGCCCTGTAGATGTTAGAACTAATAACATTCTTCTTTCTGCATAATTTACTCCCACTATCTTCTGTTAGTTAATCCCCAGGAATCTGTCTGAGGGAGTTGTGAGACATTAGGTCATGGTGAAAGGATTCCACGCACAGGCTTACTCAGACATAGTAATAAAAGTGCAGGTGAATGAAACATGGACACAGCAGGCACACTGAATAAGAATGCATGAATGCCTGGCATTGTGCAGTAGGAAGGGAAGTCACTCATCATGGTAACTATCAGGATGCTGACATGGTGAAAACTGCCAAGGAGCACAATGCATATGATCATGCACACAAAAAGGCATGGTCTTTTTTTATTTTATTTTACATGTGCTGAACTTTAGATGAGGGAGAAAGGATGCTCCATGCCTTGGGAAGTCAACAAACAACTTTGGTAGTACCTTGACAGAAAAATATGTCTTCAGTTAAATTCATTTTTTGTAAGAGTAAGAAGGGACAACCGGTGTAAAAACAAACTATTTCCAAATGGCTGTCTAAGGCTATTACCTTTTGTTATACTCACCATGACAAATCTATTCCAGGCAGGGTCACAGCCCACTCTACCAGGGCCTTTGCTTTTTTTTATGGCTTTTTGGAAAGGTTGGATTCTACAAGTTTTCAGTTACATGGAATTACAAGCTTGATTCCTCTCTAGGTCTAGATCAAGCTTTGCTAAGACCATTCTTCAAGGGCTCCTGGAACTTTCCCCTTGTACCTCACACGTAATAAGTTAGGATAATCTACCCATATAGCTAAGGCTACTGCTCAATGATCAATTTGATGAACATAGTACAATTGTATAAGCATACTTACCATAACAGTAGATTATTGAATTATCACTGCTGCAGTAGCCACTTCCTCTATCCATCTCTATGTCTGTATGTGTGAACATACATTTATTTATTTTTTGTTCCTAAAATTGTCCTCTCAGGGCTCAGGCTCCCTATCCCTGTTGGTAGGAGAGCTCTGAAGGGCTTGCCGCACAAACTTGTCTTTATTCATCTCAACTTGAACTGTCTGACAGTTTGGGAATATGGAAGATGCCCTGAAGCTTTGGAAACTAGCCGGTTGTTATATCCTTGGCAGGATATAACCCATATAGAGTAAGTTACTACAGCAGTGATCATTCAAACATCTACTGTTGTGGTAAGTTTACTTCCACAAATGTCCTTTAGAAATACAGGTTCCTGAATATTAGATTATGTAAGACTCATGTCTCCAGTGACAGGCTTAAAATAAAAATAGCTGACAGCTATACCATAAAGGTGCAATACTGAATATCAGCTAAAAGCAGTTTTTAGGTTGTCTAGGCTGCTTCATACTAGACAAATGCACATTCCAAATTTTTGCTGCCATTCTTAGTTAATATCATATGCACTAGGTAGCCATAATAAAAGACTTTTTTACAAGACAAGATCTCAGTATACATATTCTGAGTAATATTTTTAGAGAGATATGTATGCAGACTGAGGGCTGTGAAGCTAATATAGAAAAATTCCTTATGCCTCTGTTCAGCATTCAGAGATGCTCCTCCAAGGGGGCTGGTTTGCATAGTGGTAATAAACTGCAACTGTGAACAATGCAGTGTACAGCTCTGCTTAGAAGCAGGGAGCATAGTAGTTTGGCAAAATTCCATGATGACCACAGCCAAGCAGAGCCCTGCACACTCAGAATAGAAAGAATGTTATCTACAGCAGTCACATACCCACTTGTGCTAATCTTATGAGACAATAACTGTGTAGCTGTAGCAGGGACTGTGAGGTGGCATAGACAATCCAAAAATCGTGTGTCCACTTTTGGCTAAGACAACATTGGTTGTCCCTTCTATTCCATGTAATCCCAAATGATGAATTTGTTCACAGAGCAGAAGTGTTGTCGTTCTGGATAATAGGCTTCTAATTGCTTTCAGGCACCTTTATTTTGGAAATGTGCTACATGTAATAAAGAAGACTACAAAATCATATAAATGGAGATTTTTCTTTATGATCACAAACCTGGATCCATATTCAGTAGGAATACCTTCCATCCTCAAATATTTTGTGTGAGCTGCTCATTTCTGGTATGGATTATACCTGCATTAAGATAAATATATCAGCTGTTTTGGCCTGCTTACCAATTAGCCACCTCTTTCTTCACATTTTGAAGTCAGGTTTTAAAAGGTATCCTACACATCAGGCCACCCAGGAAATATGTTCACCCTACATGAGACCTGAATCATGCCCTTGAAAAATTAACATTACCATCCTTTGAATCTGCTTCTTCTGCATATCTATTAAGTTCTGTTCTTGGACATTACTATTTGTAACTAAAAGGTTTCTGAATTACAAGCTCTTATGTTTGTTCTCACTTTCTTAGAGACAGGGCAAGCAACACTCAAGACTAACCCTTCTTTGCCTACATTGCTGTTGATTCAACATAGCCATCTCCTTACATTTCCCCAATATTCAAAATAAGGGAGAAAAGATTCTTCATTTATGGGATGTACACTAGTAGTTAAGATTCTATTTGGACAAGGCTAAAAGCCTTAGAAAGTCTGATTATTTATTTCCTGTGAAGGAAAAAATCAGGGTCTTCTAGTATCTAAACAGATCATATCCAGGTGGATTTCCCTTGTCATTTTTTTCTGTTACTCCTTCCATGATACATTCCTTCGCATTAATGCACATTCTACAAAAGCTGCTGATTTTTACAGTACTTTTTTCAAGATCTTGACTCCAGATCTATTTTAGAAGCAGCTACCCTGCCTTCCATGTACACCTATATGCCTTTTACACAGCCAGAATAAGCTTTGTCAGCCATACATTAAGGGTTGCTGGGACTGCAGTTTTGTCAACTCCACCCAATCTACAAAAGAGCTCTTTGAATCACGCTATCAGTTAACAGTGATCTAATGATGATCAGTACAGTTGTGTAAACAATGGTTTCATATTGAAATGCTGGCATTTAAAATACCATATGCTGACACACCTAGAAAGAAGAGAAAAGCGAATCTCTAAAATTGCTCTTCTCCTTTTAACTTCTTTATTTCAGGGGGGGGGTGTGCAAGCCTCCCCACACTCCCAAACTCATATATACTAACTCCAAGATTGCCATAGGTTGGAGAAAAGGGAATATTTTGGAAAATGGCCATCTTGGACTTAGTATATAGGTCTGTTTTTTCAGCCATTTAGTCATCTTTCCAGACTTGCTGTAGTGGGTCCCACCATTTCAAATGGTTATGGTAAGAACTTACTATAACAGTAGATGTATGAATTTATCACTATCACAGTATATCCATCCTTCCACCATTCCCCTTGTTCCTTTATTCCAGGCCAAGGTGGAATCCATTTTTCTATTTATTCTCTTTTTTTTCTTACCTGTGTCTATCCTCTTAAGGTTATCAGCCTCAGTTTTCTTCTGAAGATTTCTGTTGTTTTTTCATCTCTTAAGTACCAGCACATAGTCTCATGCATAGGTCTAAAGTCAGATATACAGTATGAGAGAAAGGTGCATCTAAGCTTTGTAGACTGTCAGAAAATGCCTGATCAGTCAGCATTACTGCAATGGTGATCTATTTTAACATAGTACAGTTGTGTACACTTACCATAAAAGTAGATGTTCTTGTGCATTTATTGCTGGAGTCATAAATGATGAGATTTGCTGCCATGGAAGCCCTTTTCTAGCCCAACTACCAGAGAATTTTCTTTTCCCCTTGAAGCCGGCAAATGCCCTGACCGACATCAAGATGTTTGGATATAAAGAGAGTTGCACAGCACCATAACCTCAGTTGTTTCTTGCCTCAACAGACGGGGAGCCCTCTGTCCAGGCCTTAAGGTCAAGGGCCTAAGCTCAGAAACTCCAGAGTATATACAGAAAAGGAAGGAATAGCCTAGAAATAGAGAGAACAACCACCCCAATCTTGTGGGACAAGAGGGGAAAGAGGAAGGGAAAGCATACTGCAACAGTGAATACACACGAACATCTACAATGTGTACACAACTGTACTTTGTTCTTTGTGTTTCTCTGTTTCAGTCATAACTGATGGGATGACTCCCAAAGCTGAAAGGAGGGTGAATGGAAAGTTTATGGAGAGGAAAGGATGCCCTGCAAGATGGCAGTGGCAAACCCTGCTCTAGACTTGGAGAAGGTAAAATGTGATAGTGTTTGGTAAAGGTATGCACAGAGGACCAAGCAGCAGCTTCCAAAATGTCCTTAGTGGCCACCCCTTTAAAAAAAAAAGCCATTGATGTAGCAGTAGCCCTAGTGGAGTGTCACCTCACAGGGTCTGGTGGCTTCTTTCCATGATGGCTGTGGCAAAACAAGATATAGTGAGAGATCCATTTGGAGATTGTTTAGAAACTGGTCTGTTCTCCCCCTCAAAACTACAGACAAAGGCCACTAAACGCTGGTCAGACTTCCTAACATTCTTTTTTTTTCTGTCCAAGTAGTAACACAGATGTTCTTCATGTTTCGCTGTTGCAGTCATCACACTTGGGTTATCCTGCCAGGGGGTAGCCCTTAGCCCAAATACCTGAGGCTTAGCATTTCTGCATCAGTTGCTGTTGCTCCAGGACTGACATCAGGTTGTCAGTGGTATAAAATCAGGCAGCTGACACCATTACATCAGTCTTTCTTGCCGAGGAGCCAGAAGCAGTTCGCATGAGTGCTGGTCAGCCGCTACCGAAGTTTTCGTTTCCAAGTTGAAGTCTTCTAAAGCTAAGTACCCTATTGGGGATCCTTGCTCTGACCGATGTCAGAAAAAGTTAACAATTGTCTCACCTGTGGAAAACAAATACCACACCAAGACTTCCATTCTTACTGTGTCACCTGTTTAGGCCCAGACCATGATATCCCTCACTGTTGGTTTTGTGCTTTGTTCAATGCCAGAACTATATGTCATTGGGCCCTTATTGTAGCTAAATATTTTCACACTCAGTCCTCATATTCCGATATGTTTTCAGTCAGCCATCCGACTACTGATCTTCTGAAAAAATGTAAGGATAAAGGCAGAGACAGACTGCACAGGTCCAAAACTGCCGACGATGCTTCCGTTAAGCTAGTCCTCAGTTTTCCGGTCTTCAGTGAGACACTTGCGCCGTCCCTGATGCCCACTTCTGTGGATTCACAGGCTGCTACCGAGACCTGTTCGGAGTCCGGTATGCTCTGAGACTCTTCTTCAACTAAGGATCCTTCAGATGTCTCTACTTTGAATGGGTCCGGAGCCACTTAGCAGACACTGGCTTTGGAGGAAGTTCTTTGCACTACCGATACTCGACACAAACTGATAACTTCTTTTGCATCTTCAATTCTTTCTAAAACTACTAAGTTTCTAAGGCCCAAGGTATGAATTATGCCTAAAAAACAGATGTCCCAAGCTCAGGCACCTGCTTCCATGCCTCAATCTCAAATGCTTAAAATGGCAGAAGACCTTATTATGCTTATTAGGGGAAGCCAGGCTACCCCTTCCAAAAGAAAAAGAGACTTGTCCCCAATAGTTTTATCTGAACAGGAGTCTGATGACTCTGAGATTTCTCTATATGAAGACATGCAACCCCTCTCTGTTTATGAGGATTCTGATGCAGAGGAATCCATTCCTTCTGCCTCTCCTCCCGAGGATTTTTCATTTGGTGAAACCCTACATACTTTAAGGGAGCATTTCCAATGGGAATGTCAGGACTATTCTCAGTCAAAAAAGAGACTCAGGGATTTCTTATATTTACCACAGCACACACCTTAAGCCATCCCTCCTGTCCAGGATGATGTTTTTATGGAATCCAGTTTGACTCCTGACACCCTTCCTCCTGCTCCCATGAAACCTGACAGGTACTACAGAGTCCCTGATGCTCACAAATTCCTTTTCAAAAATCCTAGTGCTGGCCCAGAGGTCATCTCCCAAGGACCTAAAGGAATTAAAGCAATGTCAGCTGAGAATCCCACCCCCTCAGACAGAGATTCCTGAGCTTTAGACAGATGGGGTAAACAAGTATACACCTCTGCAACTCTTGCTTTTAGAGCACTAAATTGTCAATTCCACATGCTGGAATAGCAGCATACCATGGAACTCCTCAAACAAAAAAAAAATCTTCCTTTCCTGCTTGTGCAGAAAATAAAAAATTACAAGAGCTTGTGCATTCTGCAAGCCAAGTTACTAAGCACACCTTGCAATGCAGCTTTGATGCCCTAGAAGCATCTTGCAGGGCAGTAGTCACTGGTTCTGTCCTTAGAAGGCATGCTTGGCTTAAGGAACAGACCTTGCCAGACCATGTCAAATCAAAATTATTGGATGCACCATTGAACAAAGACAATTTGTTTGGCACCAAAACAGAAGAGGTCTTAAAAAATATGGAAGAAAAAGCTAAATCTATGCAGACAGTTAAAGACTTTTTATAGGTCCAGCCTCCCAAGGTTCAGTAGGCATTGCCCCTCCAAGCACTGGTCCTTACTGGTCCCCTCCAGGCCAGCTCAGCCAAGACCCAGGGGAAGCAGACCCCCCCCCCCCAGACAGCAGTCCCAGGGAATGCAGAGATAAAAGCAATGGAGTTCCTCCTTTTCAAAAACAGGGAGTGTTAAGGCACTCCCTTATGGCAATAACTCACAATGACTTTACACCTCCACCCCTTAACTCTGCCCACCTGCTTGTACCACTAGGAGGAAAACTTTACCAACGACCGATGGGTCCTCAATATAGTGTCCCAGAGATACAAATTTTATTTCCAGAGACTGCCAACCCCAAAAGGGTTCCCAGATCTTCCTTCAAACCAGTGGGCAGAGGCCCAAAGGCAAGTACATCTCCATGAGGACAATACAAAATGTTCCAGCAGACCAGATAGGCCAAGGTTTCTATTCCAGACTCTTCCCGGTACCCAGAAAAGAGGGAACCTGGTGCCCAATCCTCAATCTATCCATTATAAACACCTTTCCAGTGATACCAAAATTCAAAATGCTCACCCTCCAGCAGCTTCTTCCTATGCTTTCCAAGGATGCTTGGTTAGCCACCCTAGAACTAAAAGACGCCTACCTACACAACCCAATCATGGAATCTTGCAAGAAAAATCTATGTTTCAGGGCAGGATCTATGCACTTTGTTATATGTGCTTCCCTTTGGCTTATCCACTGCTCCCAGAGTTTTCACAAAATGCCTGGTTCCAGCCATTGCTTTTTGCAAAGAAATATTCAAATTTACTTAGATGATTGACTGATTCAGGCAGTCAGGAAAAGCTGTTACATCACCTGACCTTTGTAGAGAGCCTACTGACCTCCCTGGGGTATACTATCAATGAAAAGAAATCAAAACTAGTCCCCACACAAAACATTATATTCCTGGGAGCAAGCCTGGACACAACATCCCAGATGGCATTCCTTACTCCAGAAAAAAAAAAAAAAAAGCCTACCTGACAGGCTACTTCTGTCAACTAGCCACCAGAACCCAGTTATCTGCAAAGAAAATCCTGCAAGCTCTAGGGTTCATGGCCTCCTGCATTCTACTCATTCCATATGCCAGACTGCATATGAGAAAACTACAGTGGTACCTAAAAAGCCTTTGGTGTCAACACTCTCAAGACCTGGAAACTATCACACTTATGATACCCTGTCTAAAGAAAGATTTTCTTTGGTGGGCAGCAGCAAGCAACCACAAGGGACTTCCCTTCTCACAACCCCACGCTGTCCAGACCCTCACCACAGATGCATCAGACTATACTTGGATTGCACACCTGGACGGCAGGTGCTTTCAGGACCATTGGTGCCCAAATCATACACATCTGCACATCAACCAAAAAGATATGCTAGCTGTTCAGCATGCCCTGACAGCTTTCAGACCCCCTACTCTCCCTGGGTTTCTATTGTTATGAGACAAGACCAGCTTATTAAAATGTATATTATTTTCAGTTTATTAATGATGCTATAATATGATTGTTAAAAAGCAAATATAATTTGTATGCAGGGTTGGGAAAAATACAGCTTCATAAGCCCACAGTATTGCGTGTTTTTTTTTTTTTAAACTGCATTCTTTTAGTATATAATGACAGAGAATAGTACATGTTGCATGAAGTGAGGCATGTAGCTATACAAAAAGGAATTTGTTAGCCTGACTCCTCCAGGCTAAGAGTGTGTTGTTGCTAAAGCAGGTGAATCATGTATAGGAAGGTGTTCACATGAAGTCTAAAGTGAAAATCATAAGGGATGAGAACATTTGCAACATTTTCTATAGGACACAGTCATTATAACATCATGAAATTGCATGAGCAGTTTGATATAAAATTACAGTTTTTGTATGTAAATTGAGAATGCTTCATCAAGAATTATGAAGAATAACTCCCAGCGCTGTAAAGATAAATTTCTGTTTGCACATCCTGAAGTGTTCCTGACTAAAGGCATATAAGGTAAATTCTTAATGTTATTTATAACTTTAACAATTTGGTGCCATGACTCGGATCTGAACTTTGGTATTGCTACAGGGCAGTTCTGGAATAGGGCCCATCACAGATTTTCCGTGAATTCCACACTGCTTTGCATGGAATAGTCAGAGACTCAGATGTGCAGCTATTCAGGGTGTGCAAACATACTAGCCTTGGCAGGGAAATTATTTTGTAAGAGAAAATGGTTGGTTTGTGGGTTTTTTCCTTTTCTCTCTTTTAGACAATTTAGCAAAATGTAGAATAAGTGAATGATCGTGTTTGTAGAACAAATGCATAATGTTTTTTGTTTGATTGTAAGATATACAAGTAATAGTAGGAGGACCCCACAGTACAGGAGTATAGTAAATCTATGTGCACATACAGTAAAGGACAAATTAACACATGGAGGTGCCTTATGTTGAGGGTGGTACCATCAGACTTGAAAGGTAAGAAGTATGAGAGATGCTTTGTTTTTAATACTGTCAATGTATGAGAGAAAGAAAAGAAAAAGTTAAAAGCTAAAAATAAAGTTAAAATATGTTCATGAGCCCACTGCATGATTGGGATGTAGACTGTAAAGTTAAAACAAGTTCATGAGTCCACTGCATGATTGGGATGTAGACTGTAAAGTTAAAACAAGTTCATGAGCCCATAGCATGATTGGGTCGTAGACTATATATTGTTAAAACAAATTCATGAGCCTACTGCATGATAAGATGTAGAGGTATGCGTTGTTAAAATAAATTCATTAGCCCAAAAGCATGTTGGGACTTAACAGTGTGATTGTGTGAAAGCACCCTCAGAGGGTCCAAAAGAGTGGTCAGTGCTGGACACAGTACCTATCTGCCCCGTTATCCTGACTGCAATGCTGGAGCTGTAACTTTTGAGCTTGTGCAAGGACAAAAGCAAAGGGGTGCTGTGGGAAAAGACTGATCAAAAACCTCTCCTCTGTTGCTGCACAGTGAAAGACTTCCTACCCTTCCCTCCCTGTATGGTGTGTGGATTACTACAGTTATTTTCTGTATTCAGAATTGCCAGAATCCAGGACTTGTAAGGTAAGCCTAATATTTTTATTATTACTGATTTATAAACTAAGAAAAATGGGAGCAAAGATAAGCAAGATCAAATCCCTGAAAAGTGAACACCTGCGTATTTTATGTATTTTAACTATGGGAAGGAAAGTTGTAAATATTTGCATGACTGGTTTCAACTTACTTAGAATTGTGCTGGTGGGGTATTTCCATTAAATGGAACTTATAAGACTAAATTGCTGACATTGAAAGGTATTTTGGAAGAAAAGAAAAGCAAAGTAAGGAACAAATGACAGGATTTTATTCTTGGTACAGTGAAGCACTTAAAAGGGAAAGGACTCATCATTAAGAGGGGTTTGCAGAATGTTAATAAGAAATTGTTACAACAAGTAAGAGGTTAAAAAGGCATTACAGACCAGTAAAAAGGGATCCCTTTATCCTGTCTTAGCAGGTTTGGAACAAACTGAGGATGTCCAAAAAGCAGAAACTTCTGAAGAGAATAACAATCCTCCAGTAGCTACTGCACCCCCATCCCCAAATGCACCAGTACGGGTACCCCCTGTACAAGACTCCATTGTTTCTCAGACTCCTACCTTTTGGTCTACTGTCCATTGGACAACCAGTTCAGATGATACTGGTACATCTCCAACTGTTTCCCCTGTTGAATCTTCATTTTTTGAACAGGCATCTGCAGTCTGGGGGGGGGGTTCTTCTTATCCTTCTCAGATAGCTTCTACTTCTCCAACATAGGCATTAGTATTTAACACTCTTGTATCTCACCATACACACTCACATGACAGAGTACAAGAAGAAGAGATTACAACCTCTGGAGGGGATCTGCTGGCACATCTCAGGGATTTGTTCATCATCCTTGGACCCCTGCTGATTTGCATACTACATCTAAAAATTTTCCAAATATTACAGCTCCATTAAAATTCAAAAAAGAATTAAAAACTATAACAGAACGTTGCAATTCTACTTTGACAGATTTAAATCAACTGCTGAGGGTAGTTACTTCAGATGAAATAAGAAAGCAGTTAATGGAAAAGGCTGAAATAACAGATTTCACTCTCACAGGAAATGCATTAATAGATAAATGAACAGCATTGTTAAACAAGATTACAGATGTGTGTCAAGTTAGGACTGACTGGTCTAAAATACAGGCATGTAAACAAAATAAAGGGGAAGCCCCTGCAGACTATATGAGCCACCTTAAAACAGTATTTGCTAGACATTCAGCAATACTAGACCCAGAAGAGCAAGCTAAGCCAGCTATTGCAGCAGCCTTTGTGCAGGGTCTGCAAGCTCCTGTACAAAATCAAAGCAGGTGCTCATAGACTGGCAAGGGAAGGACTTCAAGTCTTTATTAAGTGCTGCAAATCACTGTGCAGAGCATCAGGAAAAAGGAAGGATACTGAGGATAAGCTGGAAAACCCAAGGTGTAGAGGAATTGCTAGAGGATTTAGCAAACATGCTGGTCAAGGGAAATAGGGTGCAGCTGGTTGGCAACAAGCTGTCAGTGCCCCTCCAGCTTCATCTAATACATCTTGCTTTAACTGTGGAGAAGCAGGATATTGGAGAGGGGAGTGCCCACACAGGCAAATGTAGAGAGCCCAAGATAATTGGCTGAGTGGCAACCAAATTATAATAATGCAGTTTTTCCTCCTCAGACTGAAAGGAGTCAAGAAGCTCCATACTGACTAGGTCAAAAAATAATACAGAAGTGAATCTTAACCCTCTACTGCCAATAGATCAAAATGGGTCCAACATTAAGATGAAAATAAATTCAAAGAAAACCCCATTTCTGGTGGAAACTGGGGCTACTAGGTCAGTGCTAAAAATTACTTCAGATAATTAAATACCAGTATCAGATAAGAAAGTAAAGGCAGTTGGAGTAAAAAATACTATGGTTACATATCCTGTTTCAGAATCCATCCCCATTTCTTTAGGTCTGATTGAAGAAAAGCATTCTTTTCTTCTGAGTACTACTGCACCAGTAAACCTACTAAGAAGAGATTTGTTATGTAAGATGGGTTGTACTATTTACTGTACCCCAGAAGGGGTGTATCTAAATGTCCCAACAGAATCAGAGGAGGAAGTACTGGCAGTTTTAGCAAAAGCTGAGGAACAGCCTGCTGAAAGCATACAGACAGATGGAGAGGTACTACAGCAGGTAGCTGCCAACTTGTGAGATAAGCATGCAAATGACGTAGGTATACTGAAATCAGCAGAACCAGCAAAAAATAAAATTAAATCCATCAAAATCTCTCCCCAGAGTTCCACAATATCTACTAAAGCCATAAGCAGAGCAGGGAATCAGACCTGTAATTCAGTCTCTAATACATCAAGGAATAATAATACTAGCTAAAAGCCCTTGTAATACTCCTATCTTTCCAGTGAAAAAGCCAGAAAAGGATACTTATAGATTTGTCCAAGACTTAAGGGCTATAAATAATGCACTGCTACCTACTTTTCCTGTTGTTCCAAATCCAGCAACAATACTGCGTTGCATACCACCTAAAGCTAGTTACCTTTCTGTGATAGATTTATGTTCAGCATTCTTTTCTATACCTGTTCAGCCTGACAGTCAGTTTCTGTTTGTTTTCACTCATCAGGGACAGCAATATACATGGTTGCCACAAAAATATACTAAATCTCCTTCATTATTTTCTCAAATTCTAAAAAAAAAGATTTGGAGAATGTGACATTTCGGGGTAGGTCGGTGTTAGTACATTATATGGATAATTTACTAATAGCATCAAACTCCTTTCAGCAATGTCAGCAGGATACCTTGCATCTTCTGACTGTCCTTGCAGAAAAGGGACACAAAGCGTCTAGAGAAAAACTACAATTGTGGCCATCTCAGTCATTTAATTTCCCAGGGTAGCAGGCAAGTGTTACCATCTCGTATTGATGCAATATCTAAGGCCCCACGTCCAACTACTCAGAGACAGCTTAGGTCTTGGGTCTTAAGCAGGATACACCAGAGCCTCTCCTTTGGAATAATGAAGAGGAAATCTCATTTCAGAACTTGAAGCAAGCTTTAGCTACTGCCCCAGCTTTAGGGTTACCAGACTATAAGACTTTTATTTTGTCATGAAAGAAATGGATTCACACAAGGAGTACTTGCCCAAACACATGGGGACAGCTGTCATCCATTGGCTTATTACAGCACAGCACTGGATTCTGTTGCAAAAGGTTTTCCACCGTGTTTAAGGGCAGTTGCCACTGCTGCCATTCTAGTTAATCTGGCACAGTCGTTGGTGCTTGGAAATGATCTCACAGTAGCTGTCCCTCATTCTATATCATTTCTTTTGCTTAAAATGAAAACTCAACCACTCTTGACTGCATGTCTAACTTGATATGAACTTACACTTCTTTCTGATCCATCTATTTCTCTGATCCACTGTCCTGTTCTAAATCCTGCATCTCTGTTGCCTACTGCTGAGGATGGTGAAGAGCATGATTGTGTGTGTGTAACTGTTTGCTTTCTCCTAGGGAGGACTTAAAGGACACTCCTATACCCAATGCTGACATGCATCTGTTTGTCAATGGTTCCTGTAGAAGAGATCAAACAGGAAAGTTGATCTCAGGAATGGCAGTCTGCACCGAGAAAAAATATTGTTGTAACAAAGATTAGAGGGTGTTCACTCTGCTCAAATAGCTCAGCTAGTGGCTTTGCAAAAAGCCTGTGAGTTAGCCAAAGACAAGGTGGCCAATATTTTTACAGACCGCTGTTATGCTTTTGGGGTGGTACATAACTTTGGAGATAGAGAGGATTTTTAACCTCTTCAGAAAGTCAAATTAAAAATTCAAGGTACATAAAATCATTGTTAGATGCACTTTTGTTACCTAAAAAGCTGTCTGTAATCAAATGTGCACATCAAAAAAGCGAGAAATGTTACAGAAGGATACAACTTAGCAGAACAAGCAGTAGTGAATTGTTGTAAACATCTTTGTATGTTGACAGCAACAAACTACAAGAGGAATGATGTTTGATTTTGCAAAATTGTCAGCCTTTCAAGCTGAAACATCACAGGGAGAAGTTCTGAAATGGCTCAAGGATGGATGTAAAAAAATCCTCTGATGTCATATGGCAACATCCTGACGGCCGACTGGTGGCACCTGCCTCTTTGCTACCTTACCTAGTAAGGGTATATCATCTACCAGCCCATACAGGTAAGACAGCTTTATTTAATCAAATTACCCAAAGTTGGTATGCCCCTCATGTCGCCTCTTTGATACTTCAGTGTGTACAAAATTGTAATATTTGTTTGGAATATAACATAAGCAAACATGCCAACAGCAAATCTGCATGTTTACCTCCACCCTGGGAACATTTTGTTAATATACAGCTGGATTTCATCCAGATGCCTAAGACTAATAATTTACAATTTATTTTGGTGGTAGTGTGTATGTTCTCAGCATGGGTGGAAACTTACCCATGTCACAAAGCTGATGCAGTCACAGTTATTAAAAAATTATCTGAGCATACACCAAAAGTTGGTATACCCAGCATTGTTAACAGTGACCAGGAAACTCATTTTAATAATAATCTGTTTAAAGAGTTATGTAAAGCTTTTAATACTAAGTTGAGTCTTCACTGTCCCAACCATCCCCAGTCATCTGGATTAGTGGAAAGGGTAAACAGGACCCTTAAAAATAAAATTTCAAAGATTTGTGCTAAAAACCCACTTAAAATGGCCCAAAGCCCTTCCCTTAGCATTAATGAGTATGACGGCCTCACTGAATGCCACCAGGAAATTGAGTCCATATGAGATATTAATGGGGAGACCCATGGCCCTTCCAGCTACCCCTCCAGTGGAAAATGCCAATTTAACTTTGTCAGATGATGCTATGATTTCTTACTGTAGGAGACTCCTCAAAAATTTACAGCAATGTCATCAAACAGTAAGAGCAGCGTTACCAAAGCCTGCCGACCAGTCCTGTCACCAACTACAACCAGGTGATTGACTTTACATTAAAACTTTTCAGAGGAAAAACTGCCTGAGCCCAGGGTGGAAGGGGCCTTTCCAGGTCCTACTTACCACTGTAACTGCAGTTCGCTGTGCAGGACTACCAATGTGGATCCATTCATCTCATTGCAAGAAGACCTGTTGTGTAACGACCCCAGACAAATCATCACAGCCAACAGAGGGAGATCGAGGTGTGACAGATAAATCATCTGCCCAGTAAGAAGGTCAACTTCAGTAGCAGTCCATGATGAATCCAGTGACATGTACATTTGCTTTGTTTATGCTGCTGTTCCCTTCTATAAACTGGTTGAGAGAAAACAGTTTCTTGCTGGTCCTTCGGCAATATGCCAAAAATCTAAACAAAATAAACTGGATATGTTTGCATATACCTCATCATTCCACGGCAGGGATTTCCATCCCTGCATCACAGGTGTCATTTGAAAAGGACCTTAGTTGCATTACACCGGGTTAAGCTGATGTCATTGATTTTTCAAAGGTTGTGTCTCTTCAACATGCAACCACACAACATGGAGACACACGTTATGCCAAAAATGGGACTGAACCTGTAGGAAAAAGCAGATGTAATGACACCAGGCATGAAAGTTTGTTAGACTATTTGCACTTAAAAAGCTATGACTGGGGGAGTGGCATGGGCATGGTAAGTGACTGTTACTACATGTGTGATAATCTTGCTAACCGACTGGTCTGGATGTTGCTTTCTAGGCTATATTACTCCTATTCAACATTTCAAACACCCACCAGCAGGTAGACTGAGAAATAAGCGAGCAATCCACTGGACTGAGCAAGTATTTTCAATTTTTAATTCTGGGTATGGACAATGCTTAAAATCACCATACTTGCCCAAATTCTACAGGAGGTGGCCAACGAAACTTTACATCAGGATGGCAAATCGAGAAATGACTGAAATGCGAAATGTGGTGTTACAGAATCAAATGGCACTTGATATAATGCTTGCTGCAAAAGGGGGGGTCATGTGCTGTCATAGGGAGCCGTTGCTGTTCATATATTAGTGACTATCATGATAAACAGGAAAAACTGGCAAACTTCATGGAACAAAGGGCCAAAGAGCTGGACAGCACATCCAAAAGTTGGACACTTTTTGGATGGCTGGGCAGTATTTTTGGCAAAACCTGGGAACTAGCATAATCCAGGGTATTATTGTACTTTTTATTATATTTGTAATCATTTTAACATTTTCTATTCTAAAGGCTGTGATTACAAGATGTTTAACCTCACCTGTACATAAAATGCCACTGCATGCACAAATCAATGGCAGTTCTATTTTGACAAAAAATGATGATGACTACTATGACGCTGAGGCATATTTTATCAAGTTAAGAAAAATATAATTATATGGCACGATACTGATAGTGTCAGATGGAGAAAACTGTTATGGGACAAGACCAGCTTATTAAAATGTATATTAATTTCAGTTTATTAATGATGCTATAATATGATTGTTAAAAAGCTAATATAATTTGTATGCAGGGCTGGGAAAAATGCAGCTTCATAAGCCCACAGTATTGCTTGCTTTTTTTTTTTTTTTACTGCAATGTTGCATGAAGTGAGGCATGTAGCTATAAAAAAAAGGAATTTGTTAGCCGGACTCCTCCAGGCTAAGAGTGTGTTGTTGCTAAAGCAGGTTTAAAACATCCAAGGTCAGAAAACAAGACCCTTTGGAAGCAGGTGAATCATGTATAGGAAGGTGTTCATGTGAAGTCTAAAGCGAAAATCACAAGGGATGAGAACATTTGCAAAGTTTTCTATAGGACACATTCATTATAACATCATGAAATTGCATGAGCAGTTTGATAAGAAAATGTATAAAATTACAGTTTTTGTATGTAAAGTGAAAATGCTTCATCAAGAATTATGAAGAATATCTCCCAGCGCTGTAAGAATAAAATTTCGGTTTGCACATCCTGAAGTGTTGTTCCTGACTAAAGGTATACAAGGTAAATTCTTAAAGTTATTTATTTATGACTTTAACACTAGTGATTAAAACAGACACCATGGTAATGTGGTATATCAACAAGCAGGGAAGGACTCAGTCTTATCCTCTCTGCAGGCTTGCCATAACCCTTTGGCACAAGGCCTCAGCCATGCAAATACACCTACTAGCACAATTCCTGCCTGGCTCCCTAAACTCTCTGGCAGACAACTTAAGCAGAAACCTGCTACTCTCACATGAGTGGCAGCTAGACCACAGATCCTTCAACCTTGTAACCCAGAAATGGGGCACCCCAAAGGTGGATCTCTTTGTCTCCCACTCCAGTCATCAGCTCAGCAAATTCTGCACCAGGGAACCTCACAGCAAGGCCTGGAAAGTGGATGCTCTATCCTTCCAAAAGGTAAACCTCTCATGCTATGCATTTCCTCCTCTACCATTCATTTCAAGGGTACTGCTCAAAATAAGGGAGGAAAAACCAAGGCCACACCAGCACTGGTACACAATACTATGCACCCTGTCACCTACCTCAGATCTCAACACACCTGATCCAGAAGAATTCATGCATCCACAATTGCAGACCCTCAATCTGGCAGCCTGGTTTATTCCCTGACCTCTCCTCCAGCTGCCAGCCTAAGCAAACAAATCATGGATGTTATACATGAGGCCAGACACCCCAGCAGTAGAAAATCCTGTGCTGACAAGTGGAAAAGGTTTTGCACCTGGATCCAGGCTAAGGGAGCCGAAACAGCACAGCCCTCCCTACCTCTCATCCTGGATTACCTATCAGGCCTACTACACAGGAGTCTATCCTTCTCTTCTATTAAAATTCATGCCTCTGCCATCTCTGCTCATTACAGCAGAGAGCTACCTTTCTTCAAACACTCTCTCATCGAACAGTTCCTAAGAGGGGCTAACAACTTAAGGCCACTCAGAAGAGCTCCTACCCCAGCTTGGGACCTTAACTTTGTGTTGGAAAAGCTCACCCTACCCCCTTTGAGCCTGCAGCTTCAGCAGAGTTAAAATTCCTCTCTTGGAAAGGAGCCTTGCTTCTGGCCATCACTTCAGCTAGAAGAGTTTCAGAGCTACAGGCACTCATGGCTGTAGAGCCCTTCATCATTTTCCATGCTGACATGTTCTCCCTCAGGATTATCGCATCCTTCATACCTAAAGTGGTATCTAGTGTGGCTCTCAACCAATCCATTCATTTGCCCACCTTTTTCCCTAACCCACAAAACAAGGGGGAAAGGATTCTGCACTCTCTAGATGTGCACAGATAGCTCAGATTCTATCTGGATAGGACTAAATCTTTTAGAAAAACTGACCAATTGCTAGTCAGCTTCACAGCAGGGGCAGAGGCCAAGGCCATATCCAAACAATCTCCAAATGGACAGTACACTGCATCCAATTTTGCTACAAACACAGGAAACTGCCCCCAAAGGGGGTCAGGATGGATTCCACCAGGGAAACCTCCACCTCTGCAGATACCTTCAACCAAGCATTACCACCTGCCTATCTTCTCCAAATCCAGGGCAGGCTTTGCCAATGCAGTCTTGCAGGGCATCCTAGCCAGCCATCAGTCTTCTTGACTGCCTCCACCCTTTTCTTCAGCTTTGGGAATCAGGCCAAGTGTGATGACTGTAACAGTGAAACATGAAGAACATAGTGCAGTTTTATACACTTACCATAAATGTAGATGTTCGAGTGTATTCACTGTTGCAGTCCTGGTTTCCCACCCTCCATCCCCCTTGTCTCTCTCTTCCTCTCACCTTACAGGGAATTTTTGGTATTTACATTCTACTGGTGATGTCCTTCCACTATAAACTAGCTCCCTATTTGGGGGCTCCTGACAGTTGGGGCAAGAAAAACTGATATAATGGCGTCGGCTGCCTGATTTTTTACCATTGATGACCTGATGTCAGTCCTGGAGCAACAGCAACCGAAGCAGAAATACTAAGCCTCTGGTATTCAGACCAACTGAGAGCTACCCCTGGTAGGATAACCTAAGTGTGAGGACTGCAATAGTGAATACACTTGACCAACTACATTTATGGTAAGTGTACACAACTGTTCTTTGCCTATGCACATCCAAAGTATGGAGGATTCTTCCTCCCTTGTTTTGAAGGTTAGGAAAGAAAGTAGTCAAGTGGATGGTCTTGTATAAAGAGATGTGTAACCACTTTAGGTAGGTTGGTCCTAAGACCTGTCAGGGTGGAAAGTGATGAAAGGTTCCACACACACAAAGGTCAGAAGTTCTGAAACCATTCTAGCTGAAGTAATGGCTAGCAGGAAGTCTATCTTCCAGGTCAAGAATTTGATGTCTGCAGAGGCAACTGGCTCAAAAGGTGGGAGGGTGAGCTTCTCCAGAATGAAACAGATTCCACAGAGGAACAGGTGATTTTCTCAGGGGTCTAATGTGGATAACCCCTCTCAATTACTGTTTTGTGAGAGGATAAGAGAAGAGGGAAGTTGAGTAGGCAGACAAGATGAAATTGCTGAACTGTGAATTTTAATACAGGGATAAGAAAGTCCTTTGTCAAAAAGTACTGATAAGTATGAAAGGACCAGAGGCATCTGAACTTGAACAGGACTATGTCCCTTTTGCTGCACCATATGGAGAATCTCTTCCATTTGGTGAAGTAACATTTTCTTGTGGTGGATCTCCTGGCTTCTTTTAGAATATCCAGGACCTGTTTGTTGAGGGTTGTTCCCTTCCAGGGGTTCAAGGTATCATCCACGCTGTCAATTTGAAAGTGTTCAAATTGGGGTGTATGTTCTGTGTTAATATGTTCACTTGTTGGGGCAGCACCATGGTTCCTTCTTTATTAGATTAAGCATTAAAGGATACCAGTCCTACCTTAGCCAATCTGGGTTATTAGAATGACCCATGGCCCTTCCGTGCTTCTCTTCAGCAGTACCTTGGACAGCAATGGTATGGGGGAAAGCATAGAGGAATAGGCCTGTCCAAGGGAAGGAGAAGGCATCCATCTTCCAGGATGACTTTCTTTTGGTTTTGGTCCTTGAGCAAAACTTTATCAAGTAACCATTTTCTTAAGTGGTAAAAAGGTCTCTCTCTGGCTATGCTGAGAAAAACTTCGCAATGCAGCTGCCACTAGTGAGGGTCTGACTGGCTCCTGCTTAGATGATCCACCAGTTGATTCATTTCTCCTGGTAGGTACTGTGCCATGAGGTGCAGACCCAGGGAGTTTGCAGTTTCCCAAATGTCCATGGCTAGATGACAAAGAGAATAAGAATGAGTCCCCCCCATGCTTGTTTCTGTACCACATAACTATGGTATTGTCTGTATTAACTACAAGTACTCCTGGTTTCCATTGGTCTTTGAAGGTACTTAGACCTTTTTGGACTACCATCAGTTTTTTTTAGGTTTATGTGTTTGTTCTTGAACTAGTAGTCCCATCTGACCTAAGAGTGTAAGTTGTTATAGTGGGTCTCCCAGGCTATTTCAGAGGCATCCATGGTCAGAATTTTGTCTTGAGGGATAAACCTGAAGGAAGGCCTGGGTTGTGAGGGAGCATGCTCAGGCTCACTAGGCAAACTCTTTCCCTAGACAAGGGAGAAGCTTCACCCTGAAGTTGAGGGATTCAGAATGTTTGAATCATTGCAACATTCTTACATGTAGTTTAGTCATGGGAAATTATGAGGATGCAAGAGGCCATGCAACCCAAAGCTCTCAGGAACACTCTGGCTGTGAGAGAGTTCCTGAAAAGGAGCTTTTGGAAGTACATAATTAGAAAGGTAATCTTGTTTGGATGAAGGAAGGCTTTCTGAAGTGAGGAGTCCAGCAATGGCCCCAGAAACAGAATCCTGTTTATGGGGATCGTCTGAGACTTTTAGGTATTAATGGGGAATCTTACTGAGGCCAGGATCTCTTGGATGTAAAGCAGATCCAATTTGAGTTTTTCTAGATGTATTGCTTGAATAAGGCAGTTGTCTAAGTAGTGGAAAATCTGAATGCACTTTGACCTGCAGAAGACAATCACTAGAACAAGGCATTATATGAAAACCATGTGTGCAGTAGCCAAGCAAAGAGCACATCACAGAATTGATAATGCCTCACATTTGCTCTGAAGCATAAGAACCTCCTGTGAGATTTTTCTATGGGACTGTGGAGGTGTGTGTCCTTTAGATTTAAGGTTACCATGTAAGTGCTGGGTGAAATCATGGCCAGCAATTTTTGAAGGGTTAGCATTTTGAATTTTGGTACATGCAGGAATCTGTTGGGCCTTCACAGGTCCAGAAGAGGCCTCCAGGTACCCTATTTTCTGGAGATGAGAATAAAGCCTTGTAATATGTTTGATACTGGTTCCAAAGAACCTTGGGTGTACAGGTGCTTAAAGGCTTTTGCTGGTTTGGTGGAATATCTGGGAAACCTGACTGAATTAGAGGATGTTTGGACTGAAGTTTGAAATCTCTCTGTATGTTTTTCATACACAATGATTATTGGTAATGAAAGTCCAATTTTTTTAAGGACAGCCATTCTCCTAGTCTGAAAGGGGGAAGGGAAGTCTCATGGAGGAGTCATGATTGTTTCCTTCTGGGTCCCTGTTGTCAGGATCTCCCAGGCCCATTGGAATCTGCTTGCCACTGTCTCATTTGCTGGTGCTTAACCAAAATTGTTACTAAGCACTGCCATGGTTTTCATCATTTTTTGTTTTGGTTAACCAGTTGTCATTCCAATGTTGTTCATCAGTTGCATCCTTTCCCTTTGGGGTCGCCTTTGTCTAGGCTTATGACTGGGAGGCCAGAAAAGACCAGTGTTTGGTAGGGTAATTGCAGCTGAAAAGAAGTTGGTGAACCTGAAGAAAATCCTTGACCATTTGCATGAACTTGACCTTTTCCTCTTCTCCCTCCTTACATATGGCTTCAGCCTTGGTGCCAAAAAGAAAATATTTACCCACAGGAGCATCCAAGAGACTGGACTTCACATGTTCAGAGAGGGACTGTTCCCACAGCCAGGCACGTCTACTAATGCTGGATCATGTAGTCGCTGCCCTGCTGTAAGCTTCCAGAGCATCACAGCTGCAGTACATGGAGTGCTTAGCTACTTTTGAGTAAAAACTGCATATGGCAGTTCCTTGGAGTGGGCCTTATTTTCAATCCCCACCAGTTTTACTTAATCTGGTCTACAGTAGTTTTCTGATACTTCACTATATAAAACTGGCAATTTGAAACCCTCATGACCAGGGTAGCAGAGGTAGACTTTCTTTCCAAACCTGCCCAAGGATCTGTTTTGTCAGTTGGTAGGGGATTTTTCTGAAGTGCTAGCTTTAGCTCCCTTAGGACCCTGAGCCACCACTTCAGGATCTGCTACACAGTTCTTAAAAAGGTGTCTGTGGGACTCCAGAACTCTGTAAAATCTATAAAGTTTCCAAGGGGCATTGGGGAAGGAGTCTGGCTACAAGGAAGAATCTAATAAGACATTGTCCACTACCTCTAAGACTGGATGAATGGCAAGATGTTTATGCTCAGGGAGTTTATGAAATTCCCTAACCCTCATCTTGGATTGTGGATAGTCCTGTGCTTCCCATTTAAAGTGTTGCTTCAAGGGTATGTAGGGTCTTTCTAAAGAAAATGTCCTCAGGGAGGGGGGGGGGCTGAGGCAAGGTTTTCATCAAAATCTGAATCCCCACAGGAAGCAATAGATAAACCTTCCTCAGAAGTGAATTCATAATTATCATCCTCAGAGTCAGAAGACTCTGGGGGGATATCCCTTTTCCTTTTACCAGGAGAAGAATCAGGTGCAGAACCTGGGAGCGAGAGGTGTCTGGCTCTGACTATGGTGATCAAATCCTCAGCCACCCTAACTAGGTCCTGTTGATAGACCTGAGTTTGAGGTTGGTTGCCATTAGGCATTTTTATGTGAAGCCTTAGGCTCAGACCTCAGGGTGATATCCACACTAGGGCGAGGATGCAGGTAGACAGCCAGATTATTGGGACAGTGAACTGAGGAAATCTCCTGATGACAAGAGTCTCCAGACACCCCCTTCAATGGTTTGAGAGTAGTTCATAGGTGGGTGGTACTAGGCTATTGGCCCTAGGGCCTATATAAGCCTAGCCAAACGGTACCCAGGTTTTGCCACCCAAGAACATTATTTTCCTGTGCCCCTGTCAAGCAGAGCCTCAGAAGTGATCCCCGGGGTGAATTTCCTATCTCCCATCCAATCATCAAGATTTTTATTGAAGAGTGCCAATGAGGAGCTTTGTTTGATATAGATAGGTAGTTTGTTCCAGAGTCTGGGAAGTCTCTGGGACAGGAATCTATCCCTCCAGCATGTTCTGTTTATTGTGGTGACAAGGTTTAGGTCCCTAGAGCATGTAGCTCAGAGGGATTGGGATTTCTTTAAGTGGAGCATGTCCAACAGCTCTTGGTTTGACATAGCTTTCTATTTTAGGCTGAGATTGCCTCTGAGTAGGCAATATGTGATAGAGTAAAGCTGGAGTTTTTTGAGACGGTCTGCGTACGGCATCTGTTTGAGGCCGGTAATCCTCTTTGTGAGGTATTTCTGTGGCCTTTCCAGTTGTTGTAGATGTCTTGTGGGGTCCATACCAAACGGGGCATTGTACTCTTATACTGGGTCTAATGAGTGATGAGTAGAGGGGAACAATGACCTCTTTTTTTCCTGGATGAGAAACCTTTTGTGATGAGGTGTGCCATGTAGAAGGATTTCCTGACGACTGTGGCAATGTGATTATCAAAGGAGAGACTACTGTCCACCTGTGTCCCAAGGTCTCATCACACTTTTGGTGTTAAGTAGACTACCGCATATGTGGTAGCTCATGGGTACAGAGTTTTTACCAAAAGGGATGACTATGAACTTTTTGGCATTGAGCTTGAGGCCATGGCTTTGACGCCAGGCATTTGTCTCAGTGAGGCCCTTTTGTGGGATGTCCATATCGTTAGGTGTTTTGATTATGGCTCCTAGTTTGCAGTAATCTACAAACTTTATTAGCCAAAGACCTTCTATGTTAGCCTGTACTTCAGAGAAGTAGATACCAAACAGGAGAGGACCTAGGAGTGAACTCTGTGGTACTCCACTTGTCACTGGTCTGAAGTTGGATTTAGAGTCTGCTACTTTCACAGTGTGGGTTCTGTCAGTGAGCCAGTTGGCAACCCATCTTGTGACATAGGGATTTATACCTAGTTTAGTGAGTTTATCTATAATTCCAGAGTGGAGGATGGTGTCAAAAGCCTTGGCGAGGTCTAGATAGGCTGTGTGGACCACCTTACCCTCATCTACGGCTTTAGTGACCACTTCAAAGAAGTCTATCAGGTTTAGGAGACATGATCTGCCTTTTACAAACCTGAACTGGGTAGGGTCCAGAGTTTGTAGAATGTCATTGTTTATAAGTTCCATGATGATATGTTCCATAGCCTTGCAGACCAGGCTCGTCAGGCTAATGGGGCGGTAGTTCCCGGGGTCCATGCTGGCTCCCCCTTTGTGGAGTTGTATAACTGTTGCTGTGCGCCATTCAGTGGGCACAAAGCCTGAGGTAAGGCTATGACTGAACATGGTACTTAAGTGGGGTGTCAGTTCGTTCTGTAGTTCATGTAGAACGCAGCCTGGGATGTTGTCAGGTCCCATGGATGCTGTGTTATTTGCTTTGGAGAGTGTTTTATTTATTTTTTTTTTACCTGTGCAGCTGTGATTACAGGAACTTTGCATTCTTCTGGTATAGAGATGGGCCCTTTAGGGGGTGAGAGAGGGGTAAAGTTAAGACTGAACCTCATCTGCCAGGATATTGGCAATATCAGTTGGTTCTGTATATTTAGTGCCATTGTGCTGTAACTCAGAGCAGATCTGAGTGTTGCCATTGAGATTCTTGACATAGCTATAGAATGCTTTTTGATTGTCTTTAGTATCAGTGGCGATTTTGTTTTTGTAACTAGCTTTGGAGGATTTTATGAGGGATCTCAACTTCTTACTGATGCTGACCATGGAGTTCCTCCAATCATGGGATTTTACTCTTTTTTGCAACAGTTTCTTTCTTCTGTTGCAGAGTTTGTTTATGGCAGGGGACCACCAGATTGGCTTCCTTTTTTTGGAGGATAGCATCTTGGTTCTGTTAGGGATTGAACGATCCATGCACTCGTGTAAGTGCTTATAAAGTGCATCTGTATAGGATTCAGCAGTCGTACCTCTATTGTCTGTCAGCATGGGTGTCATGAAGTTTGCCACTTCTGTCTTAAGAAGCGTGAAGTTGGCTTTGGAGAATTTTTTTACGGTGGTTTCCCTAATGGGGGGTGGGATGTGGATGTCTAGGGTGATTAGCTTGTAGTTGGATCTGACCAATGAGGAATTGACCTCTGGTGTGGAACACCAGTTGCCCATGTTGGTAATGACCAGGTCTAGGATATTGCTGCCCCTGGTGGGGGTGTGGATAAGTTGATCCAAGGCATTGGAATTTATGAATTCCAGAAAACGTTGAGCACAAGAATTGGTACATGAGTAGATGTTCATGTTTTACTGTTGCAGTCATTACATTTGAGTAATCTGCTAGCAGGTTGCCCTCAGTTGGCCTGGTTAACAAAGTCTTGGGTCCTGCGTCGGTTGCTGTCCCTTTTTCCATGACGTCAGGTCATCAGGAGTATAAAACATGCAGCCGATGCCATTACATCAGTCTTTCTTGCTGTGTGGTGCCCGAAGCAGAAGCAGTTTGCAAATGCCGGTCGGCCGACTCCTGAAATTTTCGTTTTTGAGTTTCAGAACCAAAGTTTTCAACTTAATGCTAAGTACCCTGTTGGGGAAACTTTTTCTTGCTCCTTACCAATGTCAGTAAAAGTTAATAATTGCATTACTTGTGGGAAGCAAATACCTCATAAGGATTTTCATTTGTACTGTATTCCTTGCCTAGGCCCTGACCACGACATACCTTGCTGTCAGTTTTGTGCTTTATTTAATCAGCACACTCTCAGTCATTGGTACATTTTTGCTTCAAAATATTTCGGTTCTCGGTTTAATTATCCAGAAATGATGTCGGTTAGCCATCCAACTACCAGAATACCGAAAAAATGCAAAGAAAAAGACAGACAGGCCGTTGGGGTCCAAAACTGCCAACAGCTCTTCTCCTAAGCCAGTCGCCAGTTCACCGGTACTCAGTGAGGCACTTTCGCAGCCCCTGATACCCACTACGTCTGATTCACAGGCCTCTACTGAGACCCATTCGGAGTCTGGTATGTCGCGAGATGCTTCACATATGAAACCCGTGGATGTCTCTACCTCGGAAGGGTCCGGAGCCGCTGAGCAGTCACCGGCTTCTGAGGATGCATTCAGGCCTACAGACTTGCATATTAAACTGACTCCAACTTCAGTGCCAAGGCCTAAATCTCGATCTATGCCTAAAAAACCGATGCCCAGGTCACATGTTCAGGCCCCTATGCCTAAAAAACAAATGATCAAAATGGCTGAAGATTTAATTACCCTAATGTAGTCAACCCCCCCTCCAAGAAGATTGAATTTGACTATGAATCTTCTGAACAGGACTCTGTTTCTTCTGACACTTCTAATGATCTGGATTTGGCCATACCTACGTATGAGGACTCTGATGCAGAGGATTCCATTCCCTCTGCTTCTCCATCTGAGGATTTCTGTTTTGGGGAAACTTTACATACCTTAAGGGAGCATTTCCACTGGGAATGTCAGGATTTCTCTAAATCCAAAAAGAGGCTTAGGGATTTCCTTCTTCTTCCTCGCATAGGCCTTTGGCTATACCTCCTGTACTAGATATTGTTGATGATGTTTTTTCGGAATCCAGTATGGCCCCTGATTCCTTGCGTCCAGCCCCTAGCAAACCAGACAGGTACTACAGGGTTCCTGAGTCCCACAAATTCCATTTCAAAAATCTTGTTGTGGACCCTGAAACCATTTTTCAGTGGCCCAAGGGCATTAAGGCTTCTACTGCTAAAAATCCTACCCCTTCTGATAGAGACTCCAGGGCGTTGTATAGATGGGGTAAAAAGGTTTATACTTCTGCAACCTTAGCAATCAGGGCTTTAAACTGTCAACTCCATATGCTAAAATATCAACACCATATCATGGGACTGCTTAAACAGAAAATTATGTTTATTTCTGACTGTGTGGAGAATAAAGATTTGCAGGATTTATTGCATTCAGCTGAACAAGTTGGCAAACATACTTTGCAATGTGGTTTTGATTCTTTGGAGGCCTCTTGTAGGGCTGCTGTTACTGGGTCTGGGCTTAGAAGGCATGCTTGGCTTACGGAGCAATCTCTGCCTGATCATGTTAAAGCAAAACTTCTGGATGTTCCTTTACAGCAGGACCACTTATTTGGCAATAAGGCTGAAGAAGTTCTAAAAAAGATGGAAGATAAAGCTAAATCTATGCAAACTGTGAAAGATTTCTTACAAGTGCAACCTCCTAGATTTAGTAGGCATTGGCCTACTAAGAAAGTACAGTTTTGTACCTACCATAAATGTACATGTCCGATAGGTATGCATCTGCAGTCATCACATATGGGTTTGTCCTACCTCAGGCAGCCTTTCGGTCGGCCGGATTCCAAAGTCTGGGTCCGGCGGCGGCTGAAGTCACCCTCTCCCCGACGTCAGAGCACCTGGGGTATAAAAGCATCAGCCGACGCCATCTTCCTCAGTTTTTCTTGCCCCAGATGCCAGGTGCCCTCTAAGGAAGTCTAAATTTGGAGGAATGCAATAAATTCCAAACATGCACAGAAATATATATATATATATATATATATATATATACATAAAAAATATATATATCTATATCTGTATATATATATATATATATATATATATATATATATATATATATATATATAAAACAAATACACCATAATAGATAACCCCAGCAAGCTATGAGAGGGATAAGTACCCAAGAAATACCACAGAGGGGAAGGAGGGAGGGTAAACCTGACTGCCTGACTGCAGATGCATACCTATTGGACATCTACACTTATGGTAGGTACAAAACTGTACTATGTCCTTCAAGGATGCATCTGCAGTCATCACATATGGGTAGAATACCATAGCCAATCTGGGGGTGGAGGATCTATGTAAAGGATGGTGTAGCTAAAATGCCCTGCAGGACTGCTGTAGCAAAGCCTGCTCTGGATCTGGAATATAAAGGTAAATTGTAATGCTTGGAAAATGTATGCACGGAGCTCCATGTAGCAGCCTCTAAAATGTCCTTGGTAGCCACCCCTCTTAAGAAGGCTGTGGAGGTGGCTGTGGCTCTGGTGGAATGAGGTCTAATGTTAGTTGGCACAGTTTTTCCATGAAAGGAGTAACAAAAGCGAATGCAGTTTCCTATCCATTTAGAAATTGTCTGCTTTGAAATTGCTTTTCTTTGTGCACTAGCAGCATATGCTACAAACAGCTGGTCAGTTTTTCTGTTCCTTTTAGTTCTGTCCAAGTAGTAGCACAACTGTCTGTGCATGTCCAGGATGTGCAGAAGCTTTTCCCCTTTATTTTGTGGATTTGGAAAGAAGGTAGGCAGGTGAATAGCTTGGTTTAAGGAGACCCTGGATACCACCTTTGGCATAAATGAAGGATTGGTTCTCAAAGAGACTCTGTCTTGATGAAAGATAAGGAATGGCTGTACTGCCATGAGGGCCTGTAACTCAGATACTCTTCTTGCTGAGGTTATGGCCAGAAGGAAAGCAGTCTTCCAAGACAGGAACTGTAGTTCTGCAGATGGTGCTGGTTCAAAGGGAGGCAGTGTTAGTTTTTCCAACACGAAGTTAAGGTCCCAAGTAGGCACTGGTGGATTCCTTGGGGGATTAATGTTTTTAATTCCTCGTAGAAACTGTCTTAGGAGAAGATGAGAGAAGACAGGTGGATCAGTATTGTACTCTGCTGAAATTGCTGAAGCATGAATTTTAATGGAAGAGTAAGACAGGCCATTGTGGAGCATTTCTGCCAAATATTCCTGGATATGTGCCATGTTCATAACTGTTGCATCTAGGCCCTTTGAGGTGCTCCATGTGTGAAATCTTTTCCATTTTGCTGAGTATGCCTTTCTTGTGGAAGGCCTGCGAGCTTCCATGATGATATCCTTCACTCTCTTAGATAGCTTATTCTGGTGATGAGTCAAGGTATTTTCCAGGCAGCTAGTTGTAATGTTTTCAGGTTGGAATGCAGAGTTTTGTAATTGTGCTGTGTTAGGAGAAGCAGCCATTGTGGAAGAAGCCATGGTTTCGTCTGTGACATGCTCTTTAGCAATGGGTACCAGTGCTGTCTTGGCCAGTCCGGAGCTATCAGAATCACTCTTGGCTGCTCTGCCCTGATCTTCAGTAAGACCTTGGTCATTAATGGAAGAGGTGGGAATGCATACACTGTTAGAGTTCTCCAGCTGAAAGAGAGGGCGTCCACTTTCCATGCTTGTGGGTGGTATATCCTTGAGCAGAATTTCTCCAGCTGATGATTGTGTGGGGAGGCAAAGAGGTCTATGTCCGGTCTCCCCCATGATTGTGTTATCTGATGGAAGATGTCTGGGTGCAGCATCCATTCGTGTGCATCCATGATGCTCCTGCTTAAGTTGTCCGCCAGTATATTGTCCTTTCCTGGTACAAACTGGCATTGCAGCTGTATATTGAGTGTCAAGGAAAGCACCCATAGATTCATCGCCAGTCTGCAAAGAGAGTAGGAATGGGTGCCTCCTTGCTTGTTTATGTACCACATAACTGTAGTGTTGTCTGTCCTTATTAGCAGGTGGCCTTGATGTAGAAATAACATGAAGGCCTCGATAGCATGTATCACTGCCAGCATTTCCTTTTGGTTTATGTGCATGCGTAGCTCTTTTTGTGACCATAGTCCTTGAATGCATCTTCCCTCCATGTGCGCTCCCCATCTGTGGTCTGAAGCGTCCGTTGTAATGGTTTGGCTGGCTATTGGTTTGCTGAAGGGCAAACCCCTGTTTGACTGGCTTGCTTGAGCCCACCACAGAAATTCCCTTTGAAGACATGGGATGAGTGGTATCAAAGTTTCCAAGCAGTGCCTGTGCTGAGTCCATAAACTCCTTAGGTACCATTGTAGTTTCCTCATATGTAGCCTTGCTTGAGGAATCAGAAGAATGCAAGAAGCCATGTAACCCAGGGCCTGCAGGATTTTCCTTGCAGTCAGCTGAGTTTGTCTTGACAGGTTTTTGAAGTAATCCGGTAGTTGATTTTGTTTTTCTTCTGTGAGGAAAGCCATTTGGATGGTTGTGTCTAGATCCGCACCCAGAAAAGTTATTCTTTGGGATGGTACAAGTCTTGACTTGTGAATGTTGACTGTGTATCCCAAGGCCTGAAGAAGGTAGATGGCATAATTCAAGTGTTTTTCCAAGATGTGTTGGCTGTCCGCTTGTATAAGGCAGTCGTCCAGATACGGGTATATTTGCATCCCCTGAAGTCTGCAGTGTGCAATTACTGATGCCAGGCATTTCGTGAATACTCTGGGTGCAGTAGATGAGCCAAAGGGCAATGCTGAGAATTGATAATGCTCTGAACCTGCAAGAAATCTGAGGTGTCTTCTGCAGCTTTGTCTGATAGGGACATGCAGGTATGCCTCCTTGAGGTCCAGAGTTATCAGCCAAGACCCCTTGCCCAGCATGGGAAGGAGTTGCTGTAGAGTCAGCATTTTGAATTTTGGCACAATGAGATAAGTATTTAGTGCGGACAAGTCAAGAATAGGGCCTCCATTGCTTTTCTTTTCTTGGAACAAGGAAGAGTCTGGAATAAAATCCTTGGCCTTGTTCTGAGAGAGTAACCTTTTCTATTGCTTTCATTTTCATTAAGTTGGAGATTTGTTTCAAAGCCTCTGCCCTTTGATTTGGTGGCAGGTCTGGCATGCCTTTTCTTTTCGGTAATGTGTGGAAATGGAACCTGTATCCTTTGTCTATTATTTTTAGTGTCCATTTGTCCCTTGTGATAATGTGCCAATTTTCTGAAAATAAGGAAAGTTTTCCGCCCAAAGGTGCTTCCAATTGAACCCTGGTTGGCGGTGTCAAAGTAAAGTCATTGAGTCTGTCCTTGTGCAGCAGTTGTAGGCCCTGCACTACCTCTCTGGTTGGGAGGCTGCCATTGACGTCCTCTGTAGGAGCCTCTAGCTTGCCCTCTACCTCTGGCACGCCTGTTCTTGCCTCTCTGAAATCTGTCTATGTCCGGAAATGACCAGTTCTTGGAAGGCCAATTTCTGCTGAATCTTGGTGGTTGGACTTGCATAAAATCTTTGACTGTTTGTACAGATTTTGCCTTTTCTTCAAATTTCTTTAAGACCTCCTGAGCAGTGGAGCCAAGTAACTTTTGCTTTTCCAGTGGAGCATCCAGAAGCTTTGCTTTAACATGGTCTGGCAGAGATTGTTCCTTCAGCCAAGCATGCCTACATATGACTACACCTGTCATAGCTGACCAACATGAAGCTTCCAATGCATCATAACCACACTGCAAGAAATGGTTGCTAACCTGTTGAGAGTTATGTACCAGATCCTGAAGTGATTTGCGATCTAGGGGTTCAGGTGAAGACAGTTTTTTATGCAGTTCATCTAACAAATACTCTTGGTACTGTATCATATGAAATTGACAGTTTAAAGCCCTCATAGAAAGGGTAGCAGAAGTATACACTTTTTTACCCCATCACTCTAAAGCCCTGGACTCCCTTTCAGAGGGGAGTGGATTTTTTGTAGTGACAGCTGCAACCCCTTTAGGGCCCTGGGAAATAGTTTCTGGATCAGCAGAGTGGGCCTTGTAAAGGAAAAGATGTGATTCCGGGACCCTGTAGTACCGATCGGGTTTGGCAGGAGCCGGAGGGAGAGTGTCAGGGGTTGTGCTAGATTCAGAGTACACATCATCAATGACATTCAAAACAGGGGGAATAGCCAAAGGTCTATGCTGAGGCAAATGCAAGAAGGTCCCTAATCTCTTCCTGGAATCAGAGAATTCCTGGCCCTGCCATTGGAATTGCTCCCTCATAGTGTGCAGAGTTTCCCCAAAAGACAGTTCTTCAGGAGGGGAGGCCGGAGGGATAGATTCCTCTGCATCAGAATCCTCGTAGGCCGAAAAAGCCTCCTCCTGGTAGTCCGAGAGAGCAGAGCCATCAGAGGCCTCATCATCTGAGGAGAGGGGATCAGAGGGCTCAACCCTGGGCCTTTTTTCAGTAGGAGGTTGAGAGCCCCTGTCTGGATGAGGTTGAGAGCCCCTAATTAATGAAATAAGGTCCTCTGCTAGACTAAGGATCTGAGAACCTGTAGAGGGTCCCTGAGGGATAACCCTGGGAGGCATAGATTTTGAGTGTTTAGCAGCTTTAGCCCTAGAGAATGCCTTAATAGACATGGATGCAGGAGGCCTGGCTGCACCACGTGCTTGTGTAGTTTTGTCTAAGGGAATGGTGTTGGAAGGTTCCTGGACACCAGATTCCAATGGAGATTCAACAACCGATACAGTAGTGGCCTCCGGGGCTGAGGTTGTCGGTTGTATGGTTTCGGTGGACGGAAGTACCAAGGACTCGGTTTCAGCCGAGACCGAGACACTCGCAGTAGGCCTGGCCGAAGTTTCAGCCGAAACCGCGGGCCGCGTGTGTCGGTCCTTGTCCTTCCATTTCTTTATTAAATGTGAAGTCGGAGTCTCCGACGGCATTTTGTAAGCAAAACTAGCCCCAAAAAATTCCTCTACAAACTCCGACCGACGTCTTAGCGTGCGTCGGTTGAAGAAAGCACAGGCGGAACAGGCCGAGACGTCGTGGTCTGGGCCTAGGCAAGGTAGGCAGTAAGAGTGGAAATCCTTATGAGGTATTTGTTTCCCACAAGTTAAACAATTATTAATTTTATCTGACATCGGCTGAGGCAAGAAAGAGTCCCCAACGGGGTACTTAGCTTTTGAAGTCTTCGGTTTAGCTGAATTACAGGAGCTGGCCGACCGGCACTTGCGAACTGCTTCTGCTTCAGGCACCACGCAGCAAGAAAGACTGAGGAAGATGGCGTCGGCTGACACTTTTATACCCCAGGCGCTCTGACGTCGGGGAGAGGGCGACTTCAGCCGACGCTGGACCCAGACTTTGGAATCCAGCCGACCGAAGGGCTGCCTGAGGCAGGACAAACCATATGTGATGACTGCAGATGCATCCTTGAAGGACATCTGGTCCTTTCTAGCTCTTTCCAGAGTCATGACAGCCAAACCCAGACATTCCAAAACCACCAGGTTTCAGTCCCAAGGGACTTTCAGAACTAAGCAAAGGGGTACTTCCAAATCTGGAAGCAAGGCACCACCCTATGGTAAACAGTCTCAATGACTTCCCTTTGAAATTACCAAGCACTTACCTCTTAGCCGCCCCTTTGGGGGGAAAACTGGCTCTTCATTCAAGAAAATGGCAACTTATAAGCCAGGACAAATGGGTTTTAAGTATAGTGTCCCAGGGATACAGATTTATTTCCACGCTGCCAACTCCAAACGGGTGGCCAGACCTGCCCCTCCCAAATCACTGGGCAGAGGCTCAGAAAAGTACAGTTTTGTACCTACCATAAATGTAGATGTCCGATAGGTATGCATCTGCAGTCATAACATATTTCGGTCGGCCGGATTCCAAAGTCTGGGTCTGGCCTCGGCTGATGTCGCACTTTCCCCGATGTCAGAGCTGTTGGGGTATAAAGGCATCAGCCGACGCCATTTTCCTCAGTGTTTCTTGCCCCAGGTGCCCTCTAGGAAGGCTAAATTTGGATAAAAGTTGAAAATTCCAAACAGAAGAAAAACAATATATATATATATATATATATATATATATATATATATATATATATATATATATATATATATATATATATATATATATACACATATATATATATATATATATATACATACACATATATATATATATATACATACACAGATATATATATATATCTATATATATACATACATACACAGATATACATACAAACAAATACACCATAATAGATTCCCCCAGCTAGCTGAAAGAGGGGTAAGCACCCTAGGAATACCACAGAGGGGAAGGAGGGTGGGTAATCCTGACTGCAGATGCATACCTATCGGACATCTACATTTATGGTAGGCACAAAACTGTACTATGTCCTTCAAGGATGCATCTGCAGTCATAACATATGGGTAGAATACCATAGCCAAACTGGGGGAGGAGGTACTAAGATAAGGATAGTGTAGTTAAGATCCCCTGTAAAACTGCAGTTGCAAAACCTGCTTGGGATCTGGAGTATAAAGGTAGATTGTAATGCTTGGCAAATGTATGCATGGAGCTCCAAGTAGCAGCTTCTAAAATGTCCTTGGTAGCCACCCCTCGTAGGAAAGCTGTAGTGGTGGCTGTGGCTCTTGTGGAGTGAGGCCTGATATTTTCAGGAGCTGTCTTTCCACGAAAAGAGTAGCAGAAATAAATGCAATTTCCTATCCATTTAGAAATTGTCTGTTTGGAAATTGCTTTTCCTTGCACTCCAGCTGCATATGCTACCAGAAGTTGGTAATTTTTCTGCTGGTTTTAGTTCTGTCCAGATAGTAGCGTAGTTGTCTGTGTACATCCAAGGTGTGCAGTAGTTTCCCCCCCCCCCTGTTCTGTGGGTTAGGGAAGAACGTAGGCAAATGAATAGCTTGGTTCAAGGATACCCTGGATACCACCTTTGGCATGAAAGTAGGATTGGTTCTCAGAGACACTCTATCCTGGTGAAAAATAAGGAAAGGCTGCACTGCCATTAGTGCCTGTAACTCGGATACTCTTCTTGCTGAAGTGATTGCTAGAAGGAAAGCAGTTTTCCGATGCTGCTGGTTCAAAAGGGGGTAGTGTTAATTTTTCCAGCACAAAATTGAGATCCCATGCAGGCAGAGGGGGTTTCCTTGGAGGTTTTACATTTTTGATCCCTCTTAAAAATTGTCTGAGGAGAGGGTGAGAGAAGATAGGAGGATCCATGTTGTATTCTGCTGAAATTGCTGAAGCATGAATCTTAATGGAGGAATAGGACAGGCCATTGTGGAACAGTTCTGCTAAGTATTCTAGGATATGTGCTAGGTTTGCCAGTGTGACATTTGTACCCTTTGATGCGCTCCAAATGAGGAATCTGTTCCATTTAGCTGAGTATGTCTTTCTTGTGGAGGGTCTGCGAGCCTCCAGGATTATGTCCTTGACCCTCTGAGATAAGACAGTTTGGTTTTGTTTTAGGCAATTTTCCAGGCAGTCAGCTGCAGTGTTTTCAAGTTTGGATGCAGGGTCTTGAAGTTGTTCTGCGTTAGAAGTAGAGGCCATAGGGGTAGAGGCCATGAGTTCGTCCGAGACATGCTTCTCAGTAGCGGATACCAGTGCTGCCTTGGCCAGTCTGGAGCTATCAGTATCACCTTTGGCTGTTCCTCTCTGATCTTCAGTAGAACTCTGTACATCAATGGGAGTGGTGGAAAAGCATACACTGTTAGGGCATTCCAGTTGAAAGAGAGGGAGTCCACCTTCCAGGCATGTGGGTGGTATACTCTTGAGCAGAATTTCCTCAGTTGGTTGTTGAGTGGGGAGGCGAACAGGTCTATCTCTGGCATTCCCCATTTGTTATGATTTTGAAGATGTCTGGATGCAGCATCCATTCGTGAGCATCCGTGGTAGTTCTGCTTAAGCTGTCTGCTAGTGAATTCTCTTTTCCTGGTACGAATTTGGCCTGCAGTTGGATGTTGAGATTCAGGGCTAGGTTCCACAGATCCATTGCCATCCGGCATAGAGGGTAGGAATGCGTGCCTCCCTGTTTGTTTATGTACCACATGACTATGGTATTGTCTGTCCTTATCAGCAGATGTCCTTGCTGGAGGAATGATTTGAATGCCTCGATTGCATGCTTCACTGCCAGCATCTCCTTTAGGTTTATGTGCAAATTCAGCTGGTCTTGAGACAATAGGCCTTGGATGCACTTGTCTTCCATGTGTGCTCCCCATCCTAGGTCTGAGGCGTCCGTGGTGATGGTCTGCCTTGGTTGTGGTTTGTTGAAAGGCAACCCTCTGTTGGACTGGCAGGCCTGTGCCCACCACAGGAATTCCTTTTTCAGGCATGGAATGATTGGAATCATGGTTTCTAGACTGTGCCTGTGTTGAGACCATACATTCCTTAGGTACCATTGTAATTTCCTCATATGCAGCCTGGCATGTGGGATCAAGATTATGCAAGATGCCATGTAACCCAGGGCCTGCAGGACTTTCCTTGCAGTGAGCTGAGTTTGTCTTGTCAAAGCCATGAAGTAGACTGGGAGTTACTTTTGTTTTTCTTCTATGAGAAAAACCATCTGAGTTATTGTGTCCAGATCCGCACCCAAAAAGTTATCCTTTGGGATGGCACTAGTCTTGACTTCTGGATGTTGACTGTGTATCCCAAGGCCTGTAAAAGGTGTATGACATAGGCCAAATCCTTTATTAGTCTTGTCTTGTTCTCCGCTTGTATTAGGCAGTCGTCCAGGTATGGGTAGATTTGAATTCCCTGAAGCCTGCAATGTGCAATTACTGATGCCAGGCATTTCGTGAATACTCTGGGCGCAGTAGATAAGCCAAAGGGCAATGCTGAGAATTGATAATGCTCTGATCCTGCAAGAAATCTGAGGTGTCTTTTGCAATCTGGTCGTATAGGGACGTGCAGGTATGCCTCCTTGAGATCTAGAGCCACCAGCCAAGACTCCTTGCCCAACATGGGAAGAAGTTGCTGTAGGGTCAGCATTTTGAATTTTGGCACAATGAGATATGTGTTTAGTGCGGACAAGTCGAGATAGGCCTCCATTGGGTTTCTTTTCTTGGTACAAGGAATAGTCTGGAGTAAAATCCTTGGCCTTGTTCCATAGATGGTACCCTTTCTATTGCTCTCATCTGAAGTAAATTGTTGATTTGTCTTAAAGCCTCTGGCTTCTGGTTTGGTGGAAGGTTTGGCATTCCACTCCTTCTTGGTAAAGTGTGGAAATGAAACCTGCATCCTTTGTCTATTGTTTGCAATGTCCATTTGTCTTTTGTAATGCAATGCCAGTTTTTTGAGAATAAAGCCAATTTTCCGCCCAAGGGTGCTTCCAGTTGTTCCCTTGAAGGTGGAATCAGAGTCAAGTCATTGTGTCTGTCCTGTGGAAGTGGTTGTAGTTGCAGCTGTGGCAGTACTCCTCTGGTTGTCAGGTTGCCACTGACGACCCCTGTAGGCACCCTTTGATTGACCTCTGCCTCTTGGGCGTCTATTCCTGCCCCTCTGTGCTTTGGAGGTGTCTGGAAAGGACCAATTCTTTGAAGGCCAGTTTCTGCTGAACCTCGGAGGTTGGACCTGCAGAAAATCCTTAACTGTTTGCACAGATTTTGCTTTTTCTTCCACTTTCTTTAGAATCTCCTGTGCAGGGGAGCCAAATAAACTTTGTTTCTCCATTGGAGCATCTAGGAGTTTAGCCTTGACATGGTCTGGCAAGGATTGCTCTTTTAGCCAGACATATCTTCGAATTACTGCCCCAGTCACAGCTGATCTAAATGAAGCTTCCAGTGCATCATAGCCACATTTTAAGAAATGATTACTGACCTGTTGAGAGTTGTGTACCAAATCCTGAAGGGCCTTACAGTCTAAAGGTTCAGGAGAAGAAAGCTTTTTATTCAGCTGATGTAACAAATATTCCTGGTACTGTATCATATGGAATTGACAGTTTAAAGCCCTGGCAGAAAGAGTAGCAGATGTATAAACCTTTTTTCCACATCTCTCTAATGCTCTTGACTCCCTTTCAGAGGGTAGTGGGTTTTTGGCAGTGGCAGCTGCAACACCTTTTGGGCCCTGAGAAATAGTTTCTGGGTCTGCAGCATGGGCTTTATACAAGTGGAAGTGGGAGTCCGGGACCCTGTAGTATCTGTCAGGTTTGGCAGGGGCCGGGGAAAGTGAATCAGGGGCAGAGCTGACATCATTATATGCATCATCAACTACAGTTAGCACAGGTGGTATGGCTAAAGGCCTATGCTGTGGTAAGTGTAAGAAAGTCCTTAGTCTTTTTCTAGAATCAGAGAAATCCTGACCCTGCCATTGAAAATGTTCCCTCATAGAGTGTAAAGTCTCCCCAAAGGAAAATTCCTCTGGAGGGGAAGCAGAAGGGATAGAGTCTTCTGCATCTGAATCCTCATAAGGTGAGTATGGCCCTTCCTGATGGTCTGACAAATCAGATCCATCCGAGGAGTAATCACAGGAGAGAGGTTCAGGGGGTTCAGTCCTAGGCCTTTTGTCAGGAGGAGGTTGGGAGGCCCTGTCTGGGTGAGGTTGGGAACCCCTAATCAGAGATATAAGGTCCTCAGCAAGACTGAGAATCTGGGAACTTGAGGAAGGTCTCTGAGAAGTTGATTTTGCAGGTAAAGCTTTTGTAATTTTAGCTGCTTTAGCCCTGGAGAAAGCCTTAATAGACATAGAAGCAGGGGGCCTAGCTGCCCCACGTGCAGGAGTAGAAATGTCCAAAGGAATGGTGTCGGACAATTCTTGTGCGCTTGCTTCTTCGGTAGGGATTTCTGTAGCCGACTCTCTGGCCTCGGTTGTCGGAGGTATGATTTTGGCAGAAGGTAGAACCGAGGCCTTGGTTTCAGCCGAAACAGAGACACTCGCGGTAGGCCTAACCGTGGTTTCAGCCGAAACTGCAGGCCGCGAGTGTCGGTCCTTTTCCTTGTGTTTTTTGGCTAAATGTGTAGTCGGAGTCTCCGACGGAATTTTATATGCAAAAGCGGATCCAAAAAACTCTTCTGCAAACTCTGACCGACGTCTAAGAGTCCGTCGGTTGAAGGAGGCACAGGCTAAACAAGCTGATACGTCGTGGTCTGGGCCTAAGCAAGGAAGGCAGTAGGAATGGAAATCCTTATGAGGTATTTGTTTCCCAAAAGTTAAACAATTATTTACTTTGTCTGACATCGGCTGAGGCAAGAAAGAGTCCCCAATGGGGTACTTAGCTTTTTAGAAGTCTTCTGTAGCTGAATCTCTGGATCTGACCGACCGGCACTTGCGAACAGCTTCTGCTTCGGGCACTGCGCGGCAAGAAAGACTGAGGAAAATGGCGTCGGCTGATGCCTTTATAACCCAACAGCTCTGACGTCGGGGAAAGTGCGACATCAGCCGAGGCCAGACCCAGACTTTGGAATCCGGACGACCGAAGGGCTGCCTGAGGCAGGACAACCCATATGTTATGACTGCAGATGCATCCTTGAAGGACATCAAGTACGTTCCCTCCTAAACATGGGGGCTATTCAATTAGTACCAGAAGAGGAAAAGGGACAAGGATGTCCTTCAAGGATGCATCTGCAGTCCTTACAAATGGGTTGTCCTGTCGTCAGGCAGCCCTTCGGTCGGCCGGATTCCAAAGTCTGGGTCTGGCCTCGGCTGGTGTCGCACTTCACCCGACGTCATCTCTGCTGGTCTTCGGGTATAAAGGCATCAGCCGGCGCCATTTTCTTCAGTCTTTCTTGCGTGCGCCAGCAGAAGCTGTTCGCAGTGCCGGTCGGTCAGATCCAGAGATTACTACTACCGAATACTACCAAGACTTCTAAAAAGCTAAGTACCCCGTTGGGGACCCTTTCTTGCCTCAGCCGATGTCAGAAAAAGTGAATAACTGTTTAACTTGTGGGAAACAAATACCTCATAAAGATTTCCACTCTTACTGCTTACCTTGTTTAGGCCCAGACCACGATGTAGCAGCTTGTTTAGCCTGTGCTTCCTTCAACCGACGAATGCTTAGGCGTCGGTCGGAGTTTGCTGAACAGTTTTTCGGCTCAGATTTTGCGTACATTATGCCATCGGATCCTCCGACTACTCAAATTGTCAAGAAACGCAAAGAAAAGGACCGACACTCGCGGTCCGCGGTTTCGGCCGAAACCACGGTTAAGCAAACCGCGAGTGTCTCGGTTTTGGCCGAAACTGAGCAAACGGGTCAATCTTCAGCCGAATCCATGACTACTACCGAGGCCCATTCTGCCCTAGTTGAATCGGCCTCTGAAGTTTTGCCTACTAATGTGGTTTCTCTAGAATTATCGGACACCATCCCTTTAGATGTCTCTACCCCAGCACGTGGGGCTGCTAGGCCTCCTGCAGCCATGTCTATAAAGGCCTTCGCCAGGGCTAAAGCAGCCAAACCTGCTAAGTCTGTGCCTGTTAAGCCCCCCTCTCACAGGCCCAGTTCCAGTTCCCAAATGCTTACTCTGGCAGAGGATCTCATCTCTTTAATAAGGGGATCCCAATCTCACCCAGACAGGGCCTCTCAACCCCCAGAAAAGAGACCTAGAACAGAGCCCCCTGAACCTGTGTCCTCAGGTGACTCTTCTGATGAATCAGACAATACAGACCATCCAGAGGCTCCTTTTTCTACTTATGAAGATTCCGATGCTGAAGAATCTATTCCTTCTGCCTCTCCACCAGAGGAATTTTCCTTTGGGGAAACCTTACCATACCATGAGAGAGCAATTCCAATGGCAGGGAAAAGATTTCTCAGATTCAAGAAAAAGGCTTAGGACCTTTTTACACTTACCACAACATAGGCCCTTAGCTATACCTCCAGTTCTTCCTGTTGTGGATGATGCATTTAATGATGTTTGCACTGCTCCTGATACTTTACCTCCAGCCCCTGCTAAGCCCGATAGGTTTTACAGGGTACCGGACACTCATCACCACTTATACAAGGCTCCTCTTGCAGATCCTGAGACTATCTCCCAGGGGCCTAAGGCAGTAGCTTCGACCTCAGCGAAAAACCCTCTTCCTTCTGAAAGGGAATCCAGGTCCTTAGAGAGATGGGGTAAAAAAGTATACACCTCTGCTACTCTCTCAGCTAGAGCTTTGAACTGTCAGTTTCATATGATCCAATACCAAGAGTTTATGCTTGATCAGTTAACTAAGAAACTGTCCTCTGATGATTCCTTAGATAAGAAATATGTTCTAGAAATGGTGAATAACATTCAGCAGGTTAGTAACCATTCTTTAAAATGTGGCTATGATGCACTGGAGGCTTCATTTAGATCAGCCATGACTGGCACAGTTATAAGAAGGCATGCATGGTTGAAAGAACAGGTCTTGCCGATCATGTTAAAGCAAAGCTATTAGATGCTCCTATGGATAAGATCAGTCTATTCGGTTCCCCTGCCCAACAAGTAATGAAGAAAATGGAAGAGAAGGCAAAATCTGTACAAACAGTTAAAGATTTCTTACAGGTTCAGCCCCCAAGGTTTAGCAGGAACTGGTCTTCCAAAAATTGGTCCTTTCCAGACTCCTCTAAATCTCAGAGAGGCAGGAATAGACGTTCCAGAGGTAGAAATCAATCCAGAGGAGGTGCCTACAGGGGACGCCAGTGGCAAGGCAATAACCAACGAGGCACAGATACAACCACTACCACTGCAACAGGACAATCACAGTGACTTGGCTCTGACACCGCCTACCAGGGAACAAATAGCAGCACCCTTAGGCGGAAAGTTAGCCTTATTTTCAAAAAACTGGAACTATATCACAAGAGACAAGTGGGTTTTGCAAACTATAGACCAAGGCTACAGGTTTCATTTCCACACCTTACCAGTAAAAAGAGAAATGCCAAACCTACCACCAAATCAAAAGGCAGAAGCTCTAAAACAAATAGCTCAATTAACAAAGATGAGAGCTGTGGAAAGGGTACCACCTACAGAACAGGGCAAGGGATTTTACTCCAGACTCTTCCTAGTACCAAGAAAAGAGAAAAGTTGGAGACCTATTCTCGACTTGTCCGCTTTAAACACATTCATCATTGTTCCAAAATTCAAAATGCTGACCCTACAGCAACTTCTTCCCATGCTGGGCAAGGAGTATTGGCTGGTAACTCTAGATCTCAAGGAGGCATACCTGCACGTCCCCATACGACCAAATTGCAGAAGATACCTCAGATTTCTTGCAGGATCAGAGCATTATCAATTCTCAGCATTGCCCTTTGGCTTATCTACTGCACAGAGTGTTCACGAAATGCCTGGCATCAGTAATCGCTCATTGCAGGCTTCAGGGAATCCAAATTTATCCATACCTGGACGACTGCCTGATACAAGCGGACAACAAAAGCAAGCTGACACAAGACTTACAAAGAGTCATTTGCTTACTACAAGCCCTGGGATACACAGTCAATTTAAAAAAGTCAAGACTGATACCATCCCAGACAAGAACATTCTTGGGTGCAGAGTTGGACACAGTAAAACAGATGGCATTCCTAACTGCAGAAAAACAAGAACAACTTCCTCTTTACTTCTTGGCATTAACAAAGCAGAACAAACTAACAGCAAGGAAAGTACTGCAAGCCTTGGGCTACATGGCATCCTGCATAATCCTGGTCCCCCATGCCAGACTGCATATGAGAAAGCTACAGTGGTACCTAAAGAATTTATGGTCTCAACACAGGCACAGCTTAGAAACCGAAATACCACTAATCCCATGCCTGAAACAAGAGTTCCTATGGTGGGCTCAGGCATGCCAAGCAAACCCAGGTTTGTCCTTCCACAACTTTCAAACAAGCCAAACCATCACAACAGATGCCTCAGACCTCGGTCGGGGGGCCCACATGCTGGACAAGTGCATTCAGGGCTTATGGACTCCAGATCAGCTGCACCTGCACATAAATCAAAAAGAAATGCTGGCAGTAAAACTAGCAATCCAGAATTTCAGACCATTCCTCAAAGAAGGCCAATTGCTGATAAGGACAGACAACACCACAGTCATGTGGTACATCAACAAACAGGGAGGCACTCATTCATACCCCCTATGCCGAATGACTCTGGACCTATGGAATATGGCTCTGAGCTACAACATTCAGTTACAGGCAATATTTGTACCGGGAAAAGAAAACATCCTAGCAGACATGTTAAGCAGAACTACCTCGGATGCTCACGAATGGATGCTACACCCGGACATCTTCAAGGCCATCACAAAGAAATGGGGAATGCCACAAATAGACCTATTCGCATCCCCTCTCAATCACCAGCTCAAGACATTCTGCACAAGGACATACCACCCACTTGCTTGGAAGGTGGACTCTCTATCCTTCAGTTGGAAAGGCCTGACAGCATATGCATTTCCACCTCTTCCTTTGATGCACAAGGTACTACTAAAAATCAAAGAGGAACGTCCAAGGATAATTCTGATAGCTCCAAATTGGCCAAGACAACATTGGTATCCATTGCTGAGGAGCATGTCTCGGGGGGAAACGTGGACACTACCCCTGATTCCTTTGATGTTGACTCAGAGCGACTACAACATCCTGCATCCAAACCTGAAAACTCTGCAACTGACTGCCTGGAACATTACATAAGAGCAACTAACCCAGATTTATCCCAAAGGGTTAAAGACATTATCCTCGAGGCCCGCAGACCTTCAACAAGAAGGAACTATGCAGGAAAATGGAAAAGGTTTGTCATTTGGAGTACTGAAAGAGGGAAAGATGTGTCAAAGGTAGATATTGCCAACATCCTGGAGTATTTGGCAGAGCTTCTCCATACAGGCCTGTCCTATTCCTCCATCAAGATACATGCATCAGCTATTTCTGCAGAATACAGCTTCGATCCCCCTGTCTTCTCACATCCTCTACTCAGGCAGTTCCTGAGAGGAATTAAGAATGTAAAACCTCCTAGGAAACCACCATTACCAGCATGGGACTTGAACTTTGTGCTAGAAAAATTGACACTCCTCCATTCGAACCAGCAGCAACAGCAGATCTTCAACACTTATCCTGGGAAACTGCTTTCTTACTGGCAATTACTTCAGCAAGAAGGGTTTCGGAACTACAGGCTTTAATGGCAGTACAACCCTTCCTAATCTTCCATCAAGATAGAGTGTCCATGAGAACTAATCCTACATTTATGCCTAAGGTGGTATCCAGAGTGTCTCTAAACCAGGCAATCCACCTACCTACCTTCTTTCCCAATCCACAGAACAGGGGGGAAAGACTGCTGCATACCTTGGATGTTCATAGACAGTTGCACTACTACCTGGACAGAACCAAGGGCAATAGAAAAACTGACCAGCTTCTAGTAGCTTATGCAACAGGAAGGGAAGGAAAAGCAATTTCCAAACAGACAATCTCCAAGTGGATAGGAAATTGCATAAGATTCTGTTACTCCTACCATGGAAAGCAAATTCCACAGAACATAAGGCCTCATTCTACAAGGGCTACAGCCACTACCACAGCTTTCTTATGAGGAGTGGCTACCAAGGACATTATTGAGGCTGCTACTTGGACCTCCGTGCATACATTTGCCAAGCATTATAACTTACCTCTATACTCTAGATCCCGAACTGGGTTTGCCACTGCTGTTTTGCAAGGGATCCTAACTACACCATAAATCTTCTTCCTCCTCCCCTAGTTTGGCTATGGTATTCTACCCATTTGTAAGGACTGCAGATGCATCCTTGAAGGACATAGTACAGTTTTGTACCTACCATAAATGTAGATGTCCGAACAGGATAGCATCTGCAGTCAGGATTACCCACCCTCCTTCCCCTCTGTGGTACTCCTAGGGTATTTGCCCACCTAACAGCTAGCTGGGGGGATCTCTTATGGTGTATTTGTTTGTATATATGTACATACATACTTATTTTTTGTGTTTGCCTTCTACTTTTTTGGAATCATTGGCATTTACCCAAAAATTTAGCCTTCCAAGAGGGCGACTGGCATCTGGGGCAAGAAACACTGAGGAAAATGGCGTCGGCTGATGCCTTTATACCCGAAGACCAGCAGAGATGAGGTCGGGTGAAGTGCGACACCAGCCGAGGCCAGACCCAGACTTTGGAATCCGGCCGACCGAAGGGCTGCCTGACGACAGGACAACCCATTTGTAAGGACTGCAGATGCTATCCTGTTCGGACATCTACATTTATGGTAGGTACAAAACTGTACTTTTCTATTCCAGACTTTTCCTGGTACCCATAAAAGACAAATCATGGCGTCCAATTCTGGACCTGTCTACTCTAAACACCTTTCTGGACATTCCAAAATTCAAAATGCTGACTCTTCACCAGTTACTTCCTATGCTAGGCAAGGATGCCTGGGTTGGCAACTCTCGACTTTAAAGAGGCTTACCCTGCATATCCCAATCAGGGAATCTTGCAGAAGATTCCTATGCCTCAAAGCAGGCTGCATGCATTATCAGTTCTCTGCACTGCCCATTGGCTTGTCTACTGCACCAAGGGTATTCACAAACTGCCTGGCTCCAGTAATTGCATTTTGCAGGCAAAGAAATATTCAAATATATCCATACCTGGACGATTGTCTAATTCAGGCAGAAAACCAGGCCATTCTTCTAAAACATCTGGCGTTTGTAAAAAGAGTTCTAACCTGTCTAGGGTACACCATAAATGAAAATAAATCACAACTGGTACCCACTAAAAAAATTACATTCCTGGGTGCAAGCTTGAATACAACTGCCCAGATGGCTTTCCTTACACCAGAAAAGCAAATTCATTTGGTGACTTACTTCAAACAGGTGGCCACAAAAACCCTGCTATCTGCAAGGCAAATACTGCAAGCCTTGGGGTTCATAGCCTCATGCATTCTTCTAATTCCATATGCAAGACTGCATATGAGGAAACTTCAGTGGTACTTAAAAAGTTTATGGCGACAACATTGTCACAGCCTGGAAGCAATGATTCTTATAATATCTTGCCTGTGCCTTGAGTTCCTATGGTGGGCAGAGGCCTGCCACCAAAACAAGGGACTGCCATTCACACCACCCCCTGCCGCCCAAACCCTAACTACAGATGCATCAGACTATGCATGGGGGGGCTCATCTGGCAGGGAAGTGCATTCAGGGAAAATGGAGCCCAAATCAAATGCACCTTAATATCAATCAAAAAGAAATGCTAGCTGTACAGAATGCACTGACAGTCTTCAAGGACTACCTTTATACAGGACAATTACTAATAAAGACGGAGAACACCACGGTTATGTGGTACATAAACAAGCAGGGGGGTACACATTCCTACCACCTCTGCAGACTAGCCATGGCATTGTGGAACACGGCCTTGAGCTACCAAGTACAACAAGCTCAATTCCTGCCAGGAAAGCAGAATGTTCTGGCAGACGAACTAAGCAGAAATCTCATGGACCCTCACGAATGGAAACTGGAACCATGGATTTTCAACACGTTGACATGCAAATGGAGGAGCCCAGACATAGATCTTTTTGCCTTTCCCCAGAACTACCAGTTGGACAAATTTTGCACAAGAACTCATCACATAAAAGCCTGGAAAGTGGATACTCTGTCCTTCAGCTGGAAAAACCTATCAGTCTATGCCTTTCTCCCTCTGCCTTTGCTCGCCAAAGTTCTACTAAAAGTCAAACAGGACAAACCAAAAATGATTTTGATTGCTTCAGACTAGCCTCGCCAACACTGGTACCCACTCCTGTGCAGTGTGTCACACATTTCTCCATGGCACCTGCCTCAGACACCTTCCTTACTGTCTCAGCAGGATAAACAAATTCTGCACCCTCAGCTCCAAACATTGAATCTTGCAGCTTGGCTAATCACTTAAATTCGCCCTTAGCATCCCTCAGCAAACCTGTGATGGATGTCATTTTGGAGGTGAGAAGACCTAGTACTAGAAAATCTTATGCTGACAAATGGAAAAGATTCTGTGCCTGGAATCAATCTCAAGGGATGAGCACAGCAGTGCCCAATTTACCTCAGATTTTGCTATACTTAACTGAGATGCTTTACAAGGGCCTGTCTTTTTCTTCCATAAAAATCCATGCCTCAGCCATTTCAGCTCATTACATCAAGACCCACCCCCCTTCTCTGATCCTCTTCTAAAGCAGTATCTCAGAGGGGCCAAAAACTTGAACCCACCCTGGAGAGCTCCAGCCCCTGCCTGGGACCTTAACTTTATACTGGAGAAACTCACGCTACCTTCTTTAGAGCCAGCTGCAATTGCAGACTTAAAATTTCTTTCCTAGAAAACAGCCTTCCTTTTAGCAATCACTTCAGCTAGAAGGATATCTGAATTACAGGCCCTTATGGCAGTGGAGCCTTACATCATCTTTCATGCGGACAGTGTGTCACTCAGGACCAATCCATCATTCATGCCCAAGGTGGTATCCAGTGTGGCTCTTAATCAATCCATTCATTTGCCAACTTTCTTTCCCAATCCACAGAAAGTACAGTTTTGTACCTACCATAAATGTAGATGTTCGAAGATCCACATTGCTGCAGTCCTAACACTTGGGTAGTCCGCTGTCCCAGTCGGCCCGAATACCAAAGTATAAGGCTGACGTCGGTCAAGGCGCATTATTCTGACGTCAGGACGTCAGGGTACAAATGCGCATGACCTACGTCATATCCTCAGTCTTTTCTTGCCCCAGATGTCAGAAGACCCTAAAAAGATAAGGCCAAAACCAAAAAACACCAAACACTCCTGTACCAAATATATGTACAATATATACAAATTTACAAAAGTGCAACCCCACCCACACAACCACCCCTAAACACAGAGGGGAAGGAGGGAGGGTAAATTGGACTGCAGCAATGTGGATCTTCGAACATCTACATTTATGGTAGGTACAAAACTATACTATGTTCTTCATCTCACATTGCTGCAGTCCTAACACTTGGGTAGAATCCCAAAGCAGAGGTAAGGGAGGCTGGCAAATCATAAAGAAGCAGGAGCTGTCAACATGCCCTGCAAAATAGCCGTGGCAAAACCAGCCCTAGATTTAGAGTAGAGAGGAAGGTGGTAATGCTTAGAGAAAGTATGCACTGAACTCCAAGTAGCTGCCTCCAAAATATCCTTAGTTGCCACCCCTTAGAAATGCTGTTGAAGTGGCAGTAGCCCTAGTGGAATGAGGCCTAATCCCAGCTGGAATCTCCTTGCCATGATGGGAATAACAAAATGCAATGCAAAACCCAATCCACTTAGAAATAGTTTGTTTTGACACAGGCTTGCCCTGAGAACTCAAAGCAAAAGAAACAAACAACTGCTGAGACTGCCTAAAATCCTTAGTCCTGCTTAAATAATAACGCAACTGCCTGTGTACATCTAAAGTGTGCAAAATCTTTTCCCCTTATTTTGGGGATCTGCATAAAAGTAGGCAAATGAATAGTTTGGTTTAAAGCCACACTAGAGACCACCTTAGGCATAAAGGAAGGATTAGTACGTAATGATACCCTATCCTTATGGAAAATCAAAAGGCTCAACCGCCATAAGGGCCTGCAATTCAGAAACCCTTCTTGCAGAAGTAATGGCCAACAAAAAGCAGTCTTCCATGACAAGTATTTCAATTCAGCAGTAGCCGCAGGCTCAAAAGGTTGTAGAGTAAGTTTCTCCAACACAAAATTGAGGTCCCAAGCAGGAGTAGGAGCTCTACGTGGGGGTCTTATATTCTTTGCCCCTCTAAGAAATTGCTTGAACAAAGGATGAGAAAACAATGGTGGATCACAATCATAGTGAGCTGAAATTGCTGCAGCATGAATCTTAATGGAAGAGAAAGACAAACCTTTGTCCAATAACTCAGTAAGATATTGAAGAGCCACACTCAAATTAGGCTCAGAAACCTCCAAATCCTTTGCTGCACTCCAAAATAAAAATCTCTTCCATTTTTCTGCGTACACTTTCCTTGTACTGGGTCTTCTGGCTTCCATAATCACATTCAAAACTTGTTGAGGAAGTTGAGACCTGCTGTGGTTCAAAACAGAATATGCCAGGCTGTTAGATGAAGAGAGTGAAGCTTGACATTGAGTAGATGACCGTCCCTCTGAGACAATAGGTGTGGAATCAAAGGCAAAGGCCATGGAGGCTTCCTTACCAGACTCCTCAGTAATGGGTACCAGTGTTGCCGAGGCCAATCTGGAGCTATTAAAATCATCCTTGGCTTGTCTTGTCTGACCTTTAGGAGTACCTTTGGGAGGAGAGGCAGAGGTGGAAAGGCATACACATGAAGATTTTTCCAACTGAAAGAAAGAGCATCCACTTTCCAAGCTGTGTGATGAAACCTTTTCGTGCAAAACTTTGGCAGCTGGTGGTTTAGTGGAGAAGCGAACAGATCTATGTCTGGAGTTCCCCATGACACTGTCAATTTTCGAAATACATGAAGATCCAGTTTCCACTCGTGGGGATCCATGATTTGCCTGCTTAACACATCTGCTAAGGAGTTCTGTGCTCCGGCAGAAACCTTGCCTGAAGATTTAGTTGCAAGCTGAGCGCAGTCTCCCACAAAATCATTGCTTGCCTGCATAGAGGATAAGAATGTGTTCCTCCTTGTTTGTTGATGTACCACATGACAGTTGTGTTGTCTGTTAGAATCAACACCTGCCCTGGAAGAAGTAACTCCTTGAAAGCCATTAATGCAAACTGGACTGCTAACATCTCCTTCATGTTGATATGTAGATGCTGTAGTCTGGCAGGCCACTTGTCTTGTATCCACTTTCCATTCAGATGAGCTCCCAAGCTATGTCTGAGGCATCTGTCGTTAGAATCTGACTCGCCTCTGGCGGGTCACAGAGAGTCCCTTGTTTAGGTGACATTCCTGAGCCCACCACAAAAATTCCTTTTGAATGCAAGGTATTATTTGAATGACAGTGTCCAAATCCTGGCAGTGCTGTGTCCATACATTTTGAGATACCATTGCAGCTTCCTCATATGCAGTTTGGCATTGGGAAGCACCAGAATACAAGATGCCATGAACCCTAAGGCTTGAAGGACTGTCCTTGCAGTCAGCCCGGACTGAAGAGATAGTTGATGGAAGTAAAGGGAAAGATTCTTTTGTTTGTCCGGGGTTAAAAAGGCCATCTGGGTTGCTGTATTCAGTCTCACACCCAGAAAGCACATGTCTTGAGAGGGTACTAGACTGGACTTTATTTCGTTCACAAAATACCCCAGGCATCTTAGCACTGCTATCACATATTCCAAATGCTGAAAAAGGTCTTCCTTTTCTTGAGCCAGAATCAGGCAGTCGTCCAAGTAAGGATAGATTTGTATTCCTTTTAGCCTGAAGTAAGCTATCACTGGAGCCAGAACTTTGTGAATACTCTGGCAGCAGATAAGCCAAAGGGCAATGCAGAGAACTGATAATGGGAATTCCCAGCTCGAAAACGCAGATACTTCCTGCAACTTAGTCTGATAGGCACATGAAGGTAAGCCTCCTTGAGATCTAAAGTTACCATCCAGTGATCTTTTCCCAGCAGAGGTAAAAGCTGTTGTAACGTCAACATTTTGAACTTGGGAATGTCCAGATAAGTGTTGAGGATAGATAAATCCAAAATTGGTCTCCACGTGTTCCCCTTTTTGGTACTAGGAACAGGCGAGAATAAAATCCTAGACCCCTTTCTGGCACAGGAACCGGCTGAATGGCCCCTATTTGGAGTAACAGAGAAATTTGCTTGTGAGCCTCTTTTCTTTGTAGAGGAGGAATGTCTGGCATGCCTTTGAAAGGAGGCAAGGTATGGAAATAAAACCTGTAACCGTGGTGAATGATATCCAATACCCATCTGTCTTGGGTAATTAAACTCCAATTTTCTTTGAAAAGTGCCAGCCTTCCTCCCAAAGGTGCTGCCAGACGAGAAGGCTCTGGCAGCTGAAAAGGCAGGTCATTGGGTCTGTTTACGAAAGGACTGACCCCTGCCCTCACCAGAAGACTGAGCAGGTGAACTCCCTTTTCTAGGCCTAAAAGAACCTTGAGTTCTGCCCCTACCACGTCTAGACCTACCCCTAGACTGGGAATCATAAGAAGGATATGTCCACCCCTTAGTAGGCCAATTTCTACTAAACTTCGGAGGCTGAACCTGCAAAAAATCTTTAACAGTCTGCATAGACTTAGCCTTGTCCTCCATTTTCTTTAAAACTGCTTCCACAGGCGAACCAAACAACACATCAGATTGTAACGGAGCATCTAAAATCCTTGTCTTAACATGCTCAGCCAAATTCTGATCCCTCAGCCAGGCGTGCCTGCGAAGAACAGAACCAGTGGCAGCCACCCTCGAAGAGGCCTGTACAGCATCAAAACCACATTGCAAAGAATGCTTACCCACCTGTTCAGAACCATGAACTAAATCCTGCAACTCTTTACACTCAATACCTTCCGCCAGAGCATCCACCTTAGACTTCAATTGTGAAAGGAGATAATTTTGGTATTTTAACATGTGGAACTGGCAATTCAAAGCCCTCATGGCTAAAGTGGAAGAAGTATACACCTTCTTTCCCCATCTATCCAAAGCCCTTGCCTCTTTATCAGGAGGAACAGGATTTTTAACAACAGAAGCCTTAACACCTTTAGGCCCCTGAGAAACAGTTTCTGGGTCTGCCCTAGGACTCTTAAAAGATACTTATGAGCTTCAGGCACCCTATAATACCTATCCGGTTTAACTGGGGCAGGAGGCAAAGAATCAGGGTTCAGGAAGCCTCTGCAAAAACATCTTCCACCACATCCAGAACAGGAGGTATAGCTAAAGGCCTATGCTGGGGTAGAAACAAAATTCCCTAAGCCTTTTCCTGGAATCAGAGAAATCTTGACCTTCCCATTTAAAATGCTCCCTCATGGAATGAAGAGTCTCTGAAAAGAAAAATCCTCAGGAGGAGAAGCCAAGGAGTAGAATCTTCTACATCAGAATCAGAATAAGGAGGATACTCCTGTAAGTCTTCAGCAAGACTCAGAAGCCTCGAACACTGCTCAAAACTCTCAAGCTCAGGTTCCACCCTAGGCCTCTTATCAGGAGGGGGCATAGAACCTCTAATCATAGTAATCAAATCTTCTGCCATTTTAAGCATATGTTTCTTAGGCAGAGACCCTGAAGAACAAGGAGAGACACCCACTGAAGTTAAACCTGGCCTGCCTCTCGAAGAAGCCTTGGAAGCAGAAGGGGAGGGCCTAACCACCTTAGGAAGGGAGGGAGACCAGCTACCTGAGAAGCCCCTTCAGCCTGGCCTACCTCCTGAGAGGACACATCTTGTAACAGTAAAGTCTCTCCCTGAGACTCCAAAGAAACTTCTGGCAGAACCTCCGGCTCCACCGAGCCCTCTAAAGAACCGACGTCCGGGACAGACGGTTCTTCCAACCTAGGCTTTGCTGCTTTGTCCTTGCGCTTTTTTGACGAAGCGGGCGTCGGAGCATCCGACGGCATTTTATTATTACAACGCTTCCCAAAAACTAACCTGGCACAGTCTAATCTTCTCTTTATAGTGCGTTTGTTAAATCTAGCACAAGAGCGACATCCAACAACGTCGTGCTCAGGCCCTAAGCAAGGTATACACAAGGTATGGTAATCCCTATGAGGTATCTGTTTCCCACAAGAAATACAGTTATTCACTTTTTCTGACATCCGGTTAAATACTGAGGCAAGAAAAAACAAAATATTCTAACGGGTACTTAGCCAACTTTGATTCGGTCTGAAACTCCGACTTCAGAAAATTTCAGAACGCCAACCTGCACTCGCAATACTGCTTCTGCATCAGACCATGCGGCAAAAAAGACTGAGGATATGACGTCGGTCATGCGCATTTGTACCCTGACGTCCTGACGTCAGAATAATGTGCCTTGACCGACGTCAGCCTTATACTTTGGTATTCGGGCCGACTGGGACAGCGGACTACCCAAGTGTTAGGACTGCAGCAATGTGAGATGAAGAACATCAAGGGAGAGCAGATTTTGCATTCATTGGATGTACACAGACAACTTACATTCTACTTGGACAGGACTAAATCTCAAAGAAAATCTGAACCGCTGGTAGCATTTGCTGCAGGGTCAGAGGGGAAGGCTATTTCAAAGCAAACCATTTCTAAATGGATAAGCCATTGTATTAATTTCTGTTATAAGCACCTTGGAAAATCTATCCCCCAGGGGATCAGATCTCATTCCACCAGAGCTGCATGTATTTCAGCAGCCCTTCTCAGAGGTGTTCCTACCAGGGATATTCTAGAAGCTGCTACCTGGAGTTCAGTTCATACTTTCACCAAGCATTTTCACTTACCAATTTTCTCTAAATCCAGAGCTGGCTTTGCCACTGCTGTTTTTCAGGGCCTTATAGATGATCCTAATGCTGTATAAATCCATCCTCCCAAACTTTGCTTTTGGGAATCTACCCAAATGCAATGACTGCAACAGTGAAACACAATGAACATAGTACAGTTGTGTACACTTACCATAAATGTAGATGTTCGAGTGTATTCACTGTTGCAGTCCTGGTTACCCTCCCTCCAGCCCCGTTTTTCTTTTACTATACCTCCTCTTTCTTTTACTATGCTTAAAAGCCTTTTTGGTGTATTTGCTTTTGTTTGTAGGTATATTTTTGTGTTTCTAATTATATATACATATTTTGCTCCTCATTTGGGTGGCACCTGACATCTGGGGCAAGAAAAACTGATGTAATGGCGTCTGCTGCATGTTTTGTACCCCTGACGACCTGACATCATGGAAGAAGGGACAGCAACCAACGCAGGACCCAGGACTTTGTTAATCAGGTCGACTGAGGGCAACCTGCCAGCAAATTCCCCAAATGTAATGACTGCAACAGTGAATATACTTGAACATCTACATTTATGGTAAGTGTACACAACTATACTTTTTCCCAGTTAATGGTGGGGTAGTTGAAATTGCCCATTATTAGGGTGTTAGGTTGTACCCTAATATTTTCCAGTGTATCAAGAAATGAGGAGTGGGAATCCTGGGGCATGGTGGGGGATCTGTAGCAAGATACGATTTGGATTGTGGTCTTGCCCAGAGTTAGTTGCACTTGGATAATCTCAGATGCATTATGCTGAGCAACTAGCCTGGAGGTGTGGATATCTTTAATGAATATGGGCACACCTCCGCGTTTAGTGTTTCGGTCCATATTAGGTGGCTGAAAGGTGTGGTATGAATTATAGCCTGGTAATGCCGGGGTACTCTCTGGAGCCTTGAACCAGGTATCGGTCACTGCACAGATGTCGATGTTCTCCATTTTAAGAAGTGTCTCAAGTGAGTCCATTTTGAGGTTTAGACTTCTAGCATTAAGTAGCATTACCCTCATATTTTGCTTGCTTGTACCTGTTACGGTGGTGAATTTGTCATTTGAACCTTGCCTAAAAAAGGCACTATAAGGGTGGCAAGAGCCTTAGCCAGTATCCAGAATCCCAAGGGCAGGCCATCTCTGGCAAAGCATCCTGGTTTGTCAATCATGTCATCCCAGGCAGACAAGATACTGGATCCCCTTAGAATGACACCAGAAGCTTAGCCAATTGTTGAAGTCAATCATTTTGTTCTTGTAGTGTGGTATCATTCTGGGTGATGGCAAGATGCTACTCAGGGCTAGGGTCATACCTGCCTGGGCTACAAGATCGGACAGCTCCTCCATGTCTCTTTTCATGTAGTCCAGGGAGGTATGTCTTAGGTCATTCACACCAACATGGACAATGACAGAGTAGGTTTTGAGGGCCTATGTGATGAGTGTGGTGTGGTGCAAGTGTTTACCTTCTCCTCTTGACTGTCTATTCCAGTCTTGGGTGAAGAGAGCTTTGCTTCCAGTTTGGCTATATAAGTGCATCTCTCACAGGTTGTAGTGTTGGGTGGTAGGAGGAGAGGGTCATCTGTGTACGAGGCAATTGCTGCATTACCCCAAGATGCCCAGATTCATCAGGTAGACAAAAGAAAAAGAAAACACCGGGAGCTCACCTTAGACATGCCTGGACAGACTCTAGAGAATGCTTTTAACTGCAAACAAGTTATATGATACACTCCTTAGTAGGAAATCAGAACAAACAAATCCAACCAGATGCTTAGCAATTGCAGAAAAGTTCTAGTTAATACCTCACACAAAGTGAAACTAGCTAGAAAAGTATAGGCAGATAATAAAAGTGCTATAAATAAACTCATAAAAATAAGCAAAAAAAAAAACCCCAGGATACTTAATGTTATATATTACAGATTAGTTGGCGCAGAGCCGTTCCTCCGATTAGCTCAGTTGGAAGCCAGAACCTGCAAAGTGGCACTTCACCCAACCGGCGAATTAAGTCCTTTAGCTTGTGTAGAAGCAGAGGGACCTAGTGGTGTACCAGACTCTAAAATGGTCTCTATAGAGGCCGATGCTACAACGTGTTATCGGAAGAGACTGCAAAAGCATCTCACCTTCTTAGACAAAAACAAGCATAGGTGGATTGGCAGAAGGCAAATGAGTTTTGCCTGGTAACCTAAGTTTTGAACATCAAAGTCTAGGTCTGGCGTCGGTTGTCGTCGCTTCTTCCCTGACGTCAGTGCAGCCGACACCATTTTCTTCAGTCTTTCTTGCCGCGCGGTGCCCAAAGCAGAAGCAGTTCGCAAGTGCCGGTCGGCCAGCTGCTGAGATTTACGAACAGTATTTCAGCCGAAGTCTTCTTTAAAGCTAAGTACCCCGTTGGGGAAACTTTTCTTGCCTCAGACCGATGTCAGACAAAGTTAATAATTGCATTTCTTGTGGGAAGCAAATACCGCATAAGGATTTTCACTCTTACTGTATACCTTTGCTTAGGGCCAAACCACGACTTCTCGGCCTGCCGTTTTTGTGCTAGGTTTAACAAGCGCACTATTAAGCACTGGGCGGAGTTCGCCCTTCATTATTTTGGCAAAAAATTTAAATTATATCATGTCGTCGTATGCACTGATGCCAGATTTAGCCAAAAGACGCAAGGATAAGGATAGACATCCGAGGCCTGCACCGAGTACTGAGAACACGCTTAGGCTGACTACCAGTTCTCCGGTTCTCAGTGAGGCACCTACGCAGCCCCTGACTAGCGATGAAACTATTTTACCGGCGACTTCAGTACCCGAGGCCGCAGGATCCTCGGTCTCCATTCCCACTGCAGATACCGACGCCACTCTTGGCGGGGAAACCGAAATTTTAGCGAGGCCTGCCATTTCTGAAGGCGTTTTCAGGCCTACCACCTCCCCTATTAAATCATTCACTAAGTCTAAAGCTGCAATGAAAGTTAAAAAAACAAGGTCCTCAGACCCCCTCTCAAGGCCCCATGCCTAAAAAACAGATGCTTAAAATGGCTGAGGATTTGATTACTCTCATCAGGGTTTCTCAACCCCCCTCAGACAAAAGACCCAGGTTGGAGGAAGACTACCCTTCCTCAGACCAGGCTTCTATTACTTCAGACCATTCTGAGGACCAGGATTACACCTATTCCCCTTTTGAAGACTCTGATGCTGAGGAGTGTATTCCCTCACCCCCCCCCCCTGAGGACTACTCTTTTGGAGAAACCCTGCATACATTGAGAGAGCACTTCCACTGGGAAGGCCAAGATTACTCAGATTCCAAGAAAAGGCTCAGGGAATTTCTACTACTTCCCCAGCATAGGCCCCTGGCTATTCCTCCTGTCTTAGATATTTTGGATGATGTGTACGCAGAAGCCAGTCTTAATCCAGACTCTCTACCTCCAGCCCCTGTTAAACCAGACAGATATTACTGGGTTCCTGATTCTCACCAGTTCCTTTATAAAAGCCATACTGCTGACCCAGAAACAATTTCACAGGGTCCCAAGGGGATTAAGGCCTCTACTGCTAAAAACCCTTTGCCTTCAGGGAGAGATTCTAGAGCATTAGAAAGGTGGGGGAAAAAGGTGTATACATCAGCCACTTTAACCATGAGGGCATTAAACTGTCAATTTCATATGTTAAAATACCAACAGTTCTTGCTATCTCAGCTGAAAAGCAAAATGACACAAACAGAACAACCAGACTTGAAAGAGTTGCAGGATTTGTTGCATGGAGCAGAACAAGTGGGGAAAAGTACAGTTTTGTACCAACCATAAATGTAGATGTTCGAAGATCCACATTGCTGCAGTCCTTACACTTGGGTAGTCCGCTGTCCTCGGTCGGCCCGAATATCAAAGTATTAGGCTGACGTCGGTCAAGGCGCTTAAGACTGACATCAGGACATCAGGGTACAAATGCGCATGACCGACGTCATATCCTCAGTCTTTTCTTGCCCCAGATGTCAGAAGACCCTAAACAGAAAGGTCAAAACCAAAAGACAGCAAAAAACAACCAACCACCCTTGCACTAATCATATGTACAATATATACAAAATCCACAATATTCACAACCCAAACCACACAACCGCCTCTAACTACAGAGGGGAAGGAGGGAGGGTAAATTGGACTGCAGCAATGTGGATCTTCGAACATCTACATTTATGGTAGGTACAAAACTGTACTATGATGTCCTTCATGGATGCATCTGCAGTCATAACAAGTGGGTTGTCCTGTCGTCAGGCAGCCCTGCAGTCGGCCGGATTCCAAAGTCCGGGTCCGGCTTCGGCTGATGTCGCACTCCACCCGACGTCATCTCTGTTGGTCTTCGGGTATAAAAGCATCAGCCGACGCCATTTTCCTCAGTCTTTCTTGCCGCGTGGCGCCCGAAGCAGAAGCTGTTCGCAAGTGCCGGTCGGTCGGATCCAGAGATTACTTCTACCGAATACTACTTCGAAGACTTCTAAAGCTAAGTACCCCGTTGGGGACTCTTTCTTGCCTCAGCCAATGTCAGAAAAAGTTAACAATTGTTTAACCTGTGGGAAACAAATACCTCATAAAGATTTCCACTCTCACTGTCTGCCTTGTTTAGGCCCAGCCCACGACGTAGCAGCCTGTTCGGCCTGTGCCTCTTTCAACCGAACGCTTAGGCGTCGGTCGGAGTTTGCAGAACAGTTTTTCGGTACTGATTTTGCGTACATTATGCCGTCGGATCCTCCGACTACCCAATCTACCAAAAAACGCAAAGATAAAGACCGACACTCGCGGTCCGCGGTTTCGGCCGAAACCACGGTAAAGCAAACCGCGAGTGTCTCGGTTTCGGCCGAAACCAAGAAAACTGATCTAAGTACAGCTGAACCTATTCTTACAACTGAGGCCCCTGCTACAACTCTTGAATCGACCTCAGAAATTTTACCCACTACGGTGGTTGACTTATCAGACACCATCCCCTTGGATGTCTCTACCCCAGCACGTGGTGCTGCTAGGCCTTCAGCAGCCATGTCCATTAAGGCCTTCGCCAGGGCTAAAGCAGCCAAGACTACTAAATCAGTGCCTGTTAAACCCCCCACATCCAGGCCCTCTTCTAGTTCTCAAATGCTTTCTTTGGCAGAAGATTTAATTTCTTTAATTAGAGGATCTCAATCTCACCCAGACAGGGCCTCTCAGCCCCCAGAGAAGAGACCTAGGGCAGAGCCCCCTGAGCCAGTGTCTTCTCATGATTCTGCTGATGAATCAGACATAACTGACCAGCCAGAGGCTCCCTTCTCCAATTTTGAAGATTCTGATGCTGAAGAATCCATTCCAGCTGCTTCCCCACCAGAAGAATTCTCCTTTGGGGAAACCTTGCATGCCATGCGAGAACAGTTCCAATGGCAGCAACAGGATTTTTCAGACTCCAGAAAAAGACTTAGGACCTTTCTGCACCTCCCACAGCACAGGCCCTTAGCTATACCTCCTGTTCTCTCTGTGGTGGATGATGCTTTAAATGATGTTTGCTCCGCTCCAGATTCTTTACCCCCAGCCCCTGCCAAACCAGACAGATTTTACAGGGTGCCAGATACTCATCACCACCTTTACAAGTCCCCACTTGCAGACCCAGAAACTATATCCCAGGGTCCCAAGGCAGTGGCCGCGACCACAGCTAAAAACCCTATTCCTTCTGAAAGGGAAGCAAGGTCATTAGACAGATGGGGTAAAAAGGTCTACACTTCAGCTACTCTTTCAGCTAGAGCTTTAAACTGTCAGTTTCACATGATACAATACCAAGAGTTTATGCTTGATCAGTTAACTAAAAAACTAACCACTGATGAATCTCTTGATAAGAAATATGTATTAGAGATGGTAAATAACATACAACAGGTTAGCAACCATTCCTTAAAATGTGGCTATGATGCACTGGAGGCTTCATTTAGATCAGCCACGACAGGCACAGTGATAAGAAGGCATGCATGGCTAAAGGAACAAGCTTTCCGGATCATGTTAAAGCTTAGTTGCTAGATGCTCCTATGGACAAGACAAGTTTGTTTGGTACACCTGCCCAGCAGGTTATGAAGAAAATGGAAGAAAAGGCAAAATCTGTTCAAACTGTTAAAGATTTCTTGCAGGTTCAACCCCCAAGGTTTAGCAGGAACTGGCTTGCCAAAAATTGGTCCTTTCCTGACTCCACAAAATTTCAAAGGGGCAGGAATAGACGTTCCAGAGGCAGAAACCAATCCAGAGGAGGTGCCTACAGAGGACGACAGTGGCAAGGTAACAACAGAGGCACAGACACAGCCACTGCCACTACATCAGCACAACCACAGTGACTTAATCCTAAATCCGCCTACCAGGGAACAAATAGCAGCTCCTCTAGGCGGAAAGTTAACCTTATTTTCAAAGAACTGGCACTACATAACAAAAGACAAGTGGATTTTACAAACCATAGATCAAGGTTACGGTTTCACTTCCACACTTTACCAGTCAAAAGAGGAATGCCAAATCTACCTCCAAATCAAAAACAGAGGCTCTACGCCAGATAATGGAGTTAGCAAACATGAGAGCTGTGGAAAGAGTGCCAACAGCAGAACAAGGAAAGGGTTCTATTCCAGACTATTCCTAGTTCCAAGAAAGGAAAAAAGTTGGAGACCAATTCTCGACCTGTCCACCTTAAATACATACATCATTGTCCCAAAATTCAAAATGCTGACCCTACAGCAACTTCTTCCCATGCTGGGCAAGGAGTCTTGGCTGGTAACTCTAGATCTCAAGGAGGCATACCTGCACGTCCCCATTCGACCAATCTGCAGAAGATACCTCAGATTTCTTGCAGGATCAGAGCACTATCAATTCTCAGCATTGCCCTTTGGCTTATCTACTGCGCCCAGAGTATTCACAAAATGCCTGGCATCAGTAATCGCCCATTGCAGACTACAGGGAATTAGAATTTACCCATACCTGGACGACTGCCTGCTACAAGGGGACAACAAAAGCAAGCTGACAACAGATTTACAAAGGGTCATTTACTTGCTACAAGGACTGGGATACACAGTCAATTTACAAAAGTCAAGGCTGATACCATCCCAAACAAGGACATTCTTGGGCGCGGAATTGGACACAGTACAACAAATGACATTCCTGACTACAGAAAAACAAAAAGAACTTCCTCTTTACTTCTTGTCACTAACAAAACTGAACAAGTTAACAGCAAGAAAAGTTCTGCAGGCCTTGGGCTTCATGGCATCATGCATAATCTTGGTCCCATTTGCCAGACTACATATGAGGAAACTACAGTGGTACCTAAAGAATTTATGGTCCCAACACAGACACAGTCTAGAAACAGAAATCCCACTAATTCCATGCTTAAAACAGGAGTTCCTATGGTGGGCTCAGGCATGCCAGTCAAACCCAGGCCTACCCTTTCGCAGATGTCAACCAAGCCAGACCATCACAACAGACGCTTCAGACCTAGGATGGGGGCCCACATGCTGGACAAATGCGTGCAAGGATTGTGGACACAGGATCAACTTCACCTGCACATCAATCTAAAAGAAATGCTGGCAGTAAAACTGGCAATCCAAAAGTTCAAACCATTCCTCAAAGAGGGCCAGTTGATGATAAGGACAGACAACACCACAGTCATGTGGTACATCAACAAACAGGGAGGCACTCATTCATACCCCTATGCAGAATGACCTTGGAGCTGTGGACCCTGGCACTCAGCTACAACATTCAGTTACAGGCAATATTTGTACCGGGAAAGACAATACTCTAGCAGACATATTAAGCAGAACCACTGGATGCCCACGAATGGAAGCTGCACCGGACATCTTCAAGACCATCTCAAAGAAATGGGGAATGCCACAGATAGACCTATTCGCATCACCTCTCAATCACCAGCTCAAAAATTCTGCACAAGGACATTCCACCCACTAGCATGGAAAGTGGACTCACTCTCCTTCAACTGGAAAGGCCTAACAGCATATGCATTCCCACCTCTTCCTTTGATACACAAGGTACTACTAAAAATCAAGGAAGAACGTCCAAGGATAATCCTGATAGCTCCAAACTGGCCAAGACAACACTGGTACCCACTACTGAAGAGCATGTCTCGGAACAATATGTGGCCAATACCCCTGATGCCTTTGATGTTAACTCAGAACAACTACAGCATCATACATCCAAACCTAAAAACGCTGCAACTGACTGCATGGAACATCACATAGCAGCAGCTAACCCAGAACTTTCCCAAAGAGTTAAAGACATTATTCTTGAAGCACGCAGACCTTCAACAAGAAGGAACTATGCTGGAAAATGGAAAAGGTTTGTCATTTGGAGTACGGAAAGAGGAAAAGATGTGTCAAACATAGATATGCCTAACATTCTGGAGTATCTGGCCGAACTTCTTCATTCAGGCCTGTCCTACTCCTCCATCAAGATACATGCATCAGCTATTTTAGCAGAATACAGCTTTGATCCACCTGTTTTCTCGCACCCTTTGCTCAGGCAGTTCCTCAGAGGAATCAAGAATGTAAAACCTCCAAGGAAACCACCATTACCAGCTTGGGATTTAAACTTTGTGCTAGAAAAGTTGACACTATCACCCTTTGAACCAGCAGCAACAGCAGACCTACAACACCTGTCATGGAAAACTGCTTTCCTACTGGCAATTACTTCAGCAAGGAGGGTTTCAGAACTACAGGCCATAATGGCAGTGCAACCCTTCCTAATCTTCCACCAAGATAGAGTGTCCATGAGGACTAATCCTACATTTATGCCCAAGGTGGTATCCAGAGTATCTTTAAACCAGGCAATCCACCTACCTTCTTTCCCAACCCACAAAACAGAGGGGAAAGAATACTGCATACCTTGGATGTACATAGACAGCTACGCTACTACTTGGACAGAACAAAAAATAGCAGAAAGACTGACCAACTTTTGTAGCCTATGCAACAGGAAGGGAAGGAAAAGCTATTTCCAAACAGACAATCTCCAAATGGATAGGAAATTGCATACGATACTGTTACTCCTTCCATGGAAAACCAATTCCACAGAACATAAGACCTCATTCTACAAGGGCAACAGCCACTACCACAGCCTTCTTATGAGGAGTGGCAACCAAAGACATTATTGAGGCGGCTACTTGGACCTCCGTGCATACATTTGCCAAGCATTATAATTTGCCTCTATATTCCAGATCCCGAGCAGGGTTTGCCACTGCTGTACTGCAAGGGATCCTAAACACACCATAATCTACTTTTATCCTCCTCCCTAGTTGGCTATGGTATTCTACCCACTTGTTATGACTGCAGATGCATCCATGAAGGACATAGTACAGTTTTGTACCTACCATAAATGTAGATGTCCGAACTGGATAGCATCTGCAGTCAGGATTACCCTCCCTCCTTCCCTCTGTGGTACTCCTAGGGTGTTTACCCTCCTAATAGCTAGCTGTTGGGGAGTCTTTTATGGTGTATTTGTTTGTATATATGTACATATATGCTTATTGTTGTGTTTACCTCTATCTATTTGGAAACATTGGCATCTATCCAAATTTTAGCCTGCAAGAGGGCTACTGGCATCTGGGGCAAGAAACACTGAGGAAAATGGCGTCGGCTGATGCTTTTATACCCGAAGACCAACAGAGATGACGTCGGGTGGAGTGCGACATCAGCCGAAGCCGGACCCGGACTTTGGAATCCGGCCGACTGCAGGGCTGCCTGACGACAGGACAACCCACTTGTTATGACTGCAGATGCTATCCAGTTCGGACATCTACATTTATGGTAGGTACAAAACTGTACTTTCTTCATCTCACATTGCTGCAGTCCTTACACTTGGGTAGAATCCCAAAGCAGAGGTGAGGGAGGATGGCAAAACTATAAAGCAGTAGGAGCTGCCAGAATGCCCTGTAAAATTGCAGTGGCAAAACCAGCCCTAGATTTAGAGTAAAGAGGAAGGTGGTAATGCTTAGAGAAAGTATGCACTGAACTCCAAGCAGCTGCCTCCAAAATATCTTTAGTTGCCACCCCCCTTAAAAAAGCTGTAGAAGTGGCAGTAGCCCTAGTGGAATGAGGCCTAATCCCAGCTGGAATCTCCTTACCATGATGGGAATAACAGAAAGCAATACAAAACCCAATCCACTTAGAAATAGTTTGTTTTGACACAGGCTTGCCCTGAGAACCCAAAGCAAATGAAACAAATAACTGCTGAGACTGCCTGAACTCTTTAGTTCTGCTTAAATAATATCGCAACTGCCTGTGTATATCCAAGGTGTGCAAAATCTTTTCCCCTTTATTTTGGGGGTTTGCATAAAAAGTAGGCAAATGAATAGTTTGGTTTAAAGCCACACTAGAAACCACTTTAGGCATAAAGGAAGGATTAGTACGTAATGATACCCTATCCTTATGGAAAATTAAGAAAGGCTCAACCGCCATAAGGGCATGTAATTCAGAAACCCTTCTCGCAGAGGTAATGGCCAACAAGAAAGCAGTCTTCCATGATAAATATTTCAACTCGGCAGTAGCTGCAGGCTCAAAAGGTTGTAGAGTGAGTTTCTCCAACACAAAATTGAGATCCCAAGCAGGAGTAGGAGCTCTACGTGGGGGTCTTATATTCTTTGCCCCTCTAAGGAACTGCTTAAACAAAGGATGAGAAAACAATGGTGGGTCACAGTCGTAATGAGCAGAAATTGCTGCAGCATGAACCTTAATAGAAGAGGACAAACCTTTGTCCAGTAACTCAGCAAGATATTGAAGAGCCACACTTAAATTAGGCTTAGAAACATCAAATTCCTTTGCTGCACTCCAAAATAAAAATCTCTTCCATTTCTCTGCGTACACTTTCCTTGTACTAGGCCTTCTGGCCTCCAAAATAACATTCAAAACTTGCTGTGGAAGCTGAGACCCTCCAGGGTTTAAAACAGAATATGCCAGGCTGTTAGGTAAAGAGAGTGAAGTTTGACATTGAGTAAATGACTGTTCTCCTGAGACAGCAGGTGTGGAATCAAAGGCAAAGGCCATGGAGGCTCCCGTACCAGACTTCTCAGTAATGGGTACCAGTGCTGTCGAGGCCAATCTGGAGCTATTAAAATCATCTTTGGCTTGTCCTGTCTGACCTTTAGGAGTACCTTTGGGAGGAGAGGCAGAGGTGGAAAGGCATACACATGAAGATTGCTCCAATTGAAAGAAAGAGCATCCACTTTCCAAGCTGTGGGATGAAACCTTTTTGTGCAAAACTTTGGCAGCTGGTAGTTTAGTGGAGAAGCGAACAGATCTATGTCTGGAGTTCCCCATGACACTGTCAATTTCTGAAATACATGAGGATCCAATTTCCACTCGTGGGGATCCATAATTCGTCTGCTCAACACATCTGCTAAGGAGTTCTGTGCTCCCGGCAGAAACCTTGCCTGAAGATTTAGCTGTAAACTGAGAGCAGTCTCCCACAAAATCATTGCTTGTCTGCATAGAGGATAAGAATGAGTTCCCCCTTGCTCCCTCATTACACAAATCTGCCTACCCAGCATCTCTGACAGTGCATTCTGTGGGGAATCCTTAAAGTCCGCCAACTCACTGCACTCCCAGAACATATGTTCCAAAATACCTCTTTTTTCCCTGTCACAACTCCAACATTTGCTGCCTACCTGAGGAAAAACATTCTCTGGAGTCTACTTGGCCTATAAAAATACATATGTAAACATTTCCATGCAAAATCCTAAATCTTCTAGATTTTGTTGCATATTTGGGAGACATACATATATCCTCCCATTGTTTATTTCTGAATTGCTTATCCAATCTCTCTTCCCAATCCTTTCTAACGTCCTCTGATTGATTCTTATAGTGATTATGCAATATTTTATATGCTCTACTAATCATTCCTTTTTTAATGGCAGCTTCTGTTCTAGATTCTACTAAAAACACTACCAGTGCCGGTCTTTTTTTTAGGACCCCATTTTATTTCTTTCTCTTTGCCTATACGCTGATATCAGCACTTGATAGAGAAGGCGATCTCTAACCTGCATTCCAAATAAATTCTTGACATCTTCCCATTCTGTCATCTTTCCCTTTGCTCCCAATACCTTGGTACCTTTGCCAGTCTTCTCCAATAAATTCCAGTCCCCTCTTGCCTATTGTTTATAAACCTAATTGTAGTCATCCCTATCAGCAGAATCTCCTTTCTCCATTCCTGTGTTAGCTTAGTTCTTAGAATACTTTCTGCTACTTTATGGATATAATATTCTGTATGACTATTGTTATTCTCATTAAAGGCCTGCATCCAAAATCCTAGTCTCTCTTTGTATCGTCAGCTTCCCCCCTGTTTCATCATCATCAGCCCTTTCCACATTGAATTATAGGTTTTTGCTTGTGCTATGTATAGGAGCCTTAACTGTATAGCTCTGAAATACCCCTTCACTTCAGGTAAACCCAATCCCCCCTGTTCTACTGAAAGAATCAGCTTATTCCACTTGACTGTTGCTGTCCTCCCCTCCCAGATAAAGTCCTTGAGCTCTTTATTAATTGTTATCCACAACTTCTCCTCTGGTTGATAAAATATGCTTGACCTGTGCATAATGTTTGACTGACAATGACTGTATAGATTACAAGTAATGTATAATGTTTGCAACTGAAAATATGTCAATATGGTTTGTTTTTATTTATATAAATCTATGATTGCCTATGACATAAGTAATAATTTAATAAAGATGTTTCTTGTTAAAAAAAATCTCCCCAAACTGATATCTTTCCGACGAAAAGCTGCAGAAAATATCCTTAAATTGAAGAAACCATCAGACAAACTTTAAATGGTCTTCCAACTGAGTGAGCATCCAAGACCTCCAACTCCAGGACAAGGAATTCCTGATGGTAAATTTTTTTTTAAACATGAACAAATCCCATGGCTCACCAAAGATCTCAAAATCTCTCCTCAGGCTAAGGGATGAAGCCTGGCAGGCTTGGAAAAACAATTCACCTCCTAACAACTGTGCTACGTTTACCCAACTCCTTAACTTGGCTAAACAATCCCAATGAAGGACAGTGCAAACCATCTTAAACCAAAGTAACTTTCCCTCTTTAACAAACACAAATATTTCTGTCATGAGGTCAGTCTACACACGAGGCTCAAATCCTCTGACAACAAATCTAGGATGACTCAAATGCTCCAACTTCTCAAATAATTTAGCTACCATGAGATCAAAGCTTTAAAACTTCGAAATGCAAATAAAAAAAAATAAAAACAAAAAAAATATTTTTTTTATCTTTTTGCAGAGGGCCAAGCCCCCCTGCACCCCGCACACCTCCTGCTAATTAACTAGACCAACTCCAAGATCGCACTACAGTGAGGAAAATGGTAAATATACAGTGCTGTGCTGTACAGCGATCTCCATTTAAACGGTTCTAAGTTTCAAAACTTCAATCTTATTGTCTCATCCATAAGAAATTCAAAGTTTTGAAACTTTGAAATTTAGAAGTAGACTCATTTATATAAATATTTGTATCCATATATCTATATTTCTATATCTAATATATATATATATATATATATATATATATATATATATATATATATATATATATATATATGGTTAACTATTACAATGCCGACGTAGTATTGTACGCCTATGAACTATTCGAACTACAGCTGTTCGAATAGTTCATATGTGTGCAAGCTACATAATCAAATGTTACATATGCGACTGTACTGTGCACTCACAACTATGAACGTTTGATTATGTTCAGGATCGCGGTACAGTGCAGTAAGGGAAATGCATCCCTTTCCTCACTGTAGTGCAATCTCGGAGTTGGAATATGTAGTTGGGGGGTGTGGGGGTGCAGCCTCCCATGGGGGGGTGCAGGGGGGCTTGACCTCCTGCATAAATGGGATGTTAAGTGTACTAGTTAGGGAGTTAGGGCAAGGGTGAGATTGCTGTTAAGTGCCGTAAAATGTCATGTTTGAAATTTTTGGCATTAACAGCTGATATTCAACATTAGAGCCGTTAGGTAATATGTACTTTTGGCGAAATAGTTCGCTGTTAAGTACCTTTTTTTTTTAACTTCGATATTTTAATAGCAAATCTATATATTTATATATATATATATATATGTATATATATGGGTGTCAGATGCCAGATCAGATACAGAGTATGGCGACACCTGTCTGGTCTCTGGTCGACATCATTTGGTCATCATAGACAGATGGCCGACAGGTGTGCAATATTGACAATCCCTGCACAGCGGAATATTCCCTTTACTATACCACACAAAATATTGCTCTATAAAGATTGTGCAATCTTGGAGTTAGTATATATAAGTAGCAAGGCGTGTGGGGGGGTGCAGGAAGGCTTGCTCCCCTGCAAAAACAGTTGCCATTGGTTTAGTCCAGTCCAGGGTAATACACTGAGCATGTACATAATGTACCAATATTTTATAATTCTGCGTTATGAAGTCAGTCTACTGGGTGTCAGCATAGTGTCCATTCAATCGACTGTCCAACACCTATATATATATATATATATATATATATATATATATATATACATGCGTGTGTGTGTGTGTGTGTGTGTGTGTGTGTGTCTATTAGTGTACATACATTATTTTCTACTGAGCTATCAAGGACCATTTTATCAAGAAACAATATCACTAGATTACTGCACTGATAACCTGCGACAGGACCCATGGTTGTTGTTGGTTCTGGGTCTATATCCTTAGAAAGGTTTTATTGTGTTGAAAGACCTAATGATGCAAGCAATTGGTGGGATTGCTTCTTGGTGAGGCAATGATGTCGGAATTGTACAAAACAAATGCATCATCAGTTTTTTTATTACTCCTACTGTCATGTGCATCAGTGATGAGCCTAGTGAGCCCATGGTGCATTATGGGTTATCCACAATGACCAAGGACATACCTCTCTATCTATTAGTGCAAGAAAAGTTTGATTACTTTTATATAAATGTAAATTTGCCTTTGTCACAAGTGATAATTCAATAAAGGTGCTTAATAAAAAAACCTAAAATAATGGGAGGACAAAGGCCTAAAATAGGGACAGATCAAAAATATTACTCTATAAACTTAGAAAGTTGCAAGAATAACAGGATCTGTGTTGGTAAACATTTTCTGTAGGATACGCAGTCTGAAACTCAAATGTATGTTATTATTTAGTGACTTCAGTCCTCAGTGATTAGGCAGAAACCCACAAATTTTATGAGTAACAGACCAAAAATATGAGGCAAAAATCTAGACACTCTGTGAAAATATGGAGAGTTGAGAGGTATGGCAGGGATGATGTGTGAAGTTGCATGTATGCATGCAATCATGCATGCATGCACCCTCTGAGGCAGCAATTGCAAGACTCACAAAGGCATTGACAGGGGGAAGTGAGGTAATCTGTGTGCACAATAAGACTTCCCTCTAACACCTCCATAAAAGATTGAGATGGTTTGCTTGATTTGGGCCAAAGAGATTTTACCCCATTCAGGGATGGGCCCAGTAATTGCCTCTAACAAGAGTGAGACGGTGTGACTCCTGGGCCTAGCTAGTAGATGTAAGCCAGTATGCCTGCTAGGGTCACCACACCCAACCAATGCAAGGAACAAATGGGCCAACTGAGAGTAAGTCGAGGATCCATTGAGTGACTGGTGTGGACACAGAGGGTATAGATTTAATAAACTGAATAAGTGAACATGCTGAAAGCTTTTATACAATATTCCAGTGGTAAATCAGATAGCTGTAAGCAAACACACAGCATAAACAGCTTAAAAATGGCCAGACTGGAACTTGCAATGTTTTTACAAAATTAAATGGCTAATTAGCCCATGGGCGGCCACGGTGGTGCAGCGGTTAGTGTTGCCGCCTCACAGCAAGAGGTTCTCTGGTTCTATTCTCGGCTGGGGTGCCTTCTGTGTGGAGTCTGCATGTCTTCCCTGTGGTCGCGTGGGTTTCCTCCGGGTGCTCCGGTTTCCTCCCACATCCCAAAGACATGCTGTAGGTGGATTGGACACTCTAAATTGGCCCTAGGTGTGAGTGCATGCATGTGTGTGCCTTCTGTGGAAGGTTGGGTGCCGGGCTGGCAGCTCAACACTGTAAAACTCCTCTGCCAATCATGAGCAGACAGATGATCCGTTGTGGTGACCCCTAACCGGGAAAAGCCGAAAGAAGAAGAAGAAGAAGGTGGCTAATTAACTCACTGGACATATGACAATGTACTAAACTGTTGTTAATGTCAAGGATGTAAACTATTTCTCCTAAAAAGTAATTAGTAAGGGAGGAAGAGAAATACTGTTACAGTGAGAATAAAATAAAGAATGTTGATAGAAAGATAAGAACCTGTTAAAATTCCATTTTTTGTGCATAATTCTGCATCAGGAAAACACTACCATAAGCTGTTCTAAGAAAGCAATAATATATGCTTTGTGAATCATGAAATGCAGGTATAAAACTAGTCCTAATGAAATCCTGTTGTAATCTTCTATGCAAAGATGACACTAATGCTGAGTTTACTATTGTCCAAATTTGACAATATAATATAATGAGGATTTACCTATGACTTGAACTTCTTTCTGTATGTTTGGTACCCATGGGTAAATTGTTATCCAGATGGATTCTGGAATTTAATCTATTTGTTAGCTACAGTAATAATATCAAATATTAATTAGTTTTACTCATTTTCACTGTGTTTGGATTGATGTGTGCACTATATATTTTAAAACTTAACAAGATATAAAAAATAATGAAGCAGATAGGTTACTTACTTGTACAACACTTGACTCATATTAACAAAAAATAGCTTCTGTTCAGTTAAAATATTCCATTAATTCACTGGAGTCATGGAGACCACAGTTCATTAGGTCGGTTGCAATTAAAAATCACAAGATGAGAATTACTTCTAGCATCTTTAGTTATAGGCAGTATATAAAAAATACTTTCATTTTCACATCTTCCTAATTTTAACAGTTACTGCTGTCCTATTCAAAGAATTTTTCTCTGACTATTGCCTATTTCCAAAAATTGCAATTAAATTCTGATTGATCACTCAGAATATCCAATTTTCAGTTTTGTTTGGTTTTAGGTTCTGACGTGGCCTACTCAGCACTGTCAATTCAAAGAATGTTTGCTAGTTTCTTCAGCTCCATCTCTGCAACGCTGCTTTTAAACACTTTCATTGTACCATTTTAAAAACTGCTAGAGTTCCAGGTGAAAGCAAAGAGTGGGTGAAAGTCAGCTGAGAGTTTGCTTTCCTTAATTTCAGTAATTAGCAGTTTAGCATTCATTTACATTTCCTGAGTTTTTTAAATAAAAAATATATTGCAGTATAATGTCCTTGCAGGTTTTATAGTTTTCATTTCACAAGGGTGTTGATTTCATTTTTCCTTATACAGTGTATACAATTACAGTAAAGGGTTAGGGATACAAAAAAGGCAAAAGGGATACATGACATGTCATATTACAATGGCAAAGATCTCACTCTGTATTCATTTATGATGTACAGAAAGAGTGGAAATATGACAAAAATGAATAAATACACCAAAAGATCCTCAAATCGTAAATGAGGAGTGTTTTAAAGTAAAGCAAATATGTGAGATCATTAGACAGTCACATAGAAAGCTTATAGGTGCCTTAAGGAAGCATTTTCTTACAAAGATAGCTGTAGATACTCAGATCACTTTCTCCAGTGTAATAGCTGTAGATACTCAGATCACTTTCTCCAGTGTAATAGCGGTAGATACTCAGATCACTTTCTCCAGTGTAACAGCAACTCAATTATTCACTAAGCAAACATAAAGGAAGCCAAAATAAAGAGGTAAATGTCAAAAGGATGAGTTAAGGAATACAGTCTAGAAGAGTAGGGTGATGCTTACCTGGGGACTGTGTTGTCTGTTAGAACCAACACCTGCCCTGGAAGAAGTAAATCCTTGAAAGCTATTAATGCAAATTGGACTGCTAACATCTCCTTCAAGTTGATATGTAGATGTTGTAGTCTGGCAGGCCACGTGTCTTGTATCCACTTTCCATTTAGATGAGCTCCCCAAGCTTTGTCTGAGGCATCTGTCGTTAGAATCTGACTCGCCTCTGGCCGGGTCACAGAGAGTCCCTTGTTTAGGTGACATTCCTGAGCCCACCACAAAAATTCCTTTTGAATGCAAGGTATTATTCGAATGACAGTGTCCATATCCTGGCAGTGCTGTGTCCATACATTTTTGAGATACCATTGTAGCTTCCTCATATGCAGTTTGGCATTGGGAAGCACCAGAATACAAGATGCCATGAACCCCAAGGCTTGAAGGACTGTCCTTGCAGTCAGCCTGGACTGATGAGACAAATGATGGAAGTAAAGGGAAAGATTATTTTGTTTGTCCGGGGTCAAAAAGGCCATCTGGGATGCTGTATTCAGTCTCACACCCAAAAAGCACATGTCCTGAGAGGGTACTAGACTGGACTTTATTTCGTTCACAGAATACCCCAGGCATCTTAGCACTGCTATCACATATTGCAAATGATGAAGAAGTTCGTCCCTTCCTTTGGCCAGAATCAGGCAATCGTCCAAATAAGGATAGATCTGTATTCCTTTTAGCCTGAAGAAAGCTATCACTGGAGCCAGAACCTTCGTGAACACTCTGGGCGCAGTAGATAAGCCAAAGGGCAATGCAGAGAACTGATAATGAGAAGTCCCAGCTCGAAACGCAGATACTTCCTGCAACTTAGCCTGATAGGAACATGAAGGTAAGCCTCCTTGAGATCCAGAGTCACCATCCAGTGATCTTTGCCCAGCAGAGGTAAAAGCTGCTGTAACGTCAACATTTTGAACTTGGGAATGTCCAGATAAGTGTTGAGGATAGATAAATCCAAAATTGGTCTCCACGTGTTCCCCTTCTTTGGTACTAGGAACAGGCGAGAATAAAATCCTAGGCCCACTTCTGGCAGAGGGACCGGCTGTATGGCCCCTATTTGAAGCAGCAGAGAAATTTGTTTGTGAGCCTCTATTCTTTGCTGAGGAGGAACGTCTGGCATGCCTTTGAAAGGAGGCAAGGTATGGAAATAAAACTTGTAACCTTGGTGTATAATATCCAATACCCATCTGTCCTGGGTAATTAAACTCCAATTTTCTTTGAAGAGTGCCAACCTTCCTCCCAAAGGTGCTGCCAGACAAGAAGGCTCTGGCAGCTGAAAAGGTAGGTCATTGGGCCTGTTTACAAAAGGACTGGCCCCTGCCCTCACCTGAAGACTGAGCAGGTGAACTCCCTGTTCTAGGTCTGAAAGAGCCCTGAGCTCTGCCCCTACCATGTCTAGATCTTCCCCTAGACTGTGAATCATAAGAAGGGTACGTCCACCCCTCAGCATGCCAATTCCTACTAAACTTCGGAGGCTGAACTTGCAAAAAATCTTTAACAGTCTGCATAAACTTAGCCTTGTCTTCCATTTTCTTTAAAACTGCCTCCACAGGTGAACCAAACAACACATCAGACTGTAAAGGAGCATCTAAAATCCTTGTCTTAACATGGTCAGATAAATTCTGATCCCTCAGCCAGGCGTGCCTGCGAAGAACTGACCCAGTGGCAGCCACCCTAGACGAGGCCTGTACAGCATCAAAACCACATTGTAAAGAATGCTTACCCACCTGTTCAGAAACATGTACAAAATCTTGCAATTCTTTACACTCAATGCCTTCCGCCAGAGCATCTACCTTAGACTTCAATTGAGAAAGAAGATAGTTTTGATATTTCAACATGTGAAACTGGCAATTCAAAGCCCTCATAGCTAAGGTGGAAGAAGTATAGACTTTCTTTCCCCATCTATCCAAAGCTCTGGCCTCTTTATCTGGAGGAACCGGATTTTTTACAACAGAGGCCTTGACGCCCTTAGGTCCCTGACTAACAGTTTCTGGGTCCGCCCTAGGACTCTTATAAAGATATTTATGAGCTTCAGGCACCCTGTAATACCTGTCCGGTTTAACAGGAGCAGGAGGCAAAGAATCAGGATTAAGTGAAGCCTCTGCAAACACATCCTCCACAACATCCAGAACAGGTGGTATAGCCAAAGGCCTATGCTGGGGTAAAAGCAAAAATTCCCTAAGCCTTTTCCTGGAATCAGAGAAGTCCTGACCTTCCCACTTAAAATGTTCCCTCATGGAATGAAGAGTCTCTGAAAAGAAAAATCCTCTGGAGGAGAAGCAGAAGGAGTAGAATCATCCACATCAGAATCAGAATAAGGAGAATACTCCTGCAAGTCTTCAGCCGAAGACTCTGAAACATCCGAAACCTGCTCAAAACTCCCCAACTCTGGTTCCACCCTAGGCCTCTTATCAGGAGGGGGCAAAGAACCTCTAATCAAAGTAATTAAATCTTCTGCCATTTTGAGCATGTGCTTCTTGGGCACAGATCCTGATGAACTAGGAGTGACACCAACAGAAGCTAAACCTGGCCTGCCTCTGGGAGAAGCCTTGGAAACAGAAGGAGAGGGCCTAACCACCCTAGGAAGGGAGGGGAGTACAGTAACCTGAGAAGCCCCTTCAGCCTGACCTGCCTCCTGAGAGGCCACATCCTGCAATATCAAAGACTCCCCCTGGGACTCCAGAGAAGCCTCCGGCGAACCACGGTTCCACTGGCGCCTCTAAAGAACCGGCGTCCGCACGGACGACTCTTCTTGCCTGGGTTTAGCTGCTTTGTCTTTGCGCTTCTTCGAAGAAGTGGGCGTCGGAGCATCCGACGGCATATTATAATTGCACCTCTTCCCGAAGACCAACCTGGCACAATCTAACCTTCGCTTAATAGTGCGCTTATTGAACCTAGCACAAAAGCGACACCAAACAACGTCGTGCTCAGGCCCCAAACAAGGAATACACAAAGTATGATAATCTCTATGCGGTATCTGTTTCCCACAAGAAATACAGTTATTCACTTTTTCTGACATCCGGTAAAACACTGAGGCAAGAAAAAACTAAAATATTCCCCAACGGGGTACTTAGCCAACTTTGACTCGGTCTGAAACTCCGAATTCGAAAAATTTCAGAACGCCGAACGGCACTTGCAACGCTGCTTCTGCATCGGACCATGCGGCAAAAAAGACTGAGGATATGACGTCGGTCATGCGCATTTCTACCCTGACGTCCTGATGTCAGTCTTAAGCGCCTTGACCGACGTCAGCCTAATACTTTGATATTTGGGCCGACCGAGGACAGCGGACTACCCAAGTGTAAGGACTGCAGCAATGCGAGATGAAGAACATCATACCTTGCAGGGTCGTTTTGATGCTTTAGAGGACTCATGCAGAGCTGCTGTCACGGGGTCTGTCATACGTAGACATGCTTGGCAAAGCAAAGTTATTAGATGCACCACTACAAAAATATGTATTGTTCGGTGTTAAAGCTGAGGAGGTACTAAAGAAAATGGAGGAAAAATCGAAATCTATGCAAACAGTTAAAGATTTCTTGCAGGTGCAGCCTCCACGCTTCAGCAGAAACTGGCCTTCAAAAATTGGTCCTTTCCAACCACGGACAGACCTCAAAGGGGCAGATACAGATGCCCAAGGGGTAGAGGACAACCTCAAGGATCTTACAGAGCTAGACAGTGGCAAACACCAGCCCCCAGAGGTGGAGAAGATAGACCACAGTCATTTAGAAAACAGATGCAATGACTTTCCCCTATGCCTGCCAAACAAAGATATAATGGCAGCACCTTTGGGCGGAAAACTGGCCTTATTTTCAAAAAACTGGCACATTGTTACACAGGACAAATGGATTCTGGAAATTATAGACAGAGGCTACAGGTTCCACTTTCACACCCTTCCAAAAATGAGAGGCAAGCCAAACCTGCCACAAAATCAATGGGCAGAGGCACAAAGGCAAATTTCCGCTCTCATGGATATGAAAGCAATTCAAGAGGTACCTGCAAAAGAACAAGGTCAAGGTTTTTATTCAAGACTATTTCTGGTACCAAGGAAGGACAAAGATTGGAGACCCATCTTAGACCTATCTATTCTAAACACATATCTAGAGGTACCAAAATTCAAGATGCTCACATTACAGCAGCTTCTTCCCATGCTGGGCAAGGAGTCTTGGCTGGTAACATTGGACCTCAAGGAGGCATACCTGCATGTCCCTATCAGACAAGATTGCAGAAGATACCTCAGATTTTTTGCAGGTTCAACCCATTACCAATTCTCTGCATTGCTCTTTGGCTTATCTACTGCGCCCAGAGTGTTTACGAAATGCGTGGCATCAGTAATTGCCTTCTGCAGATAATGAGGAATCCAAATCTACCCATATCTGGACGACTGCCTGATCCAAGCAGACAGAAAGGACCTTCTATTGCAACATCTGGTATTTGTAATAAAACTGTTAAACTGCCTGGGGTACACAGTGAACAAAAATAAATCAAAACTAATACCTTCTCAACAGATAATTTTCCTGGGTGCCAGCTTAAATACAACAACCCAGATGGCCTACCTCACGCCAGACAAACAAGGGCAACTGTCTCAATACTACAACAAAATGGCAACTTTAACCAGGCTAACTGCAAGGAAAATCCTGCAGGCTCTGGGGTTCATGGCATCTTGCATTCTACTAATACCATTTGCAAAGCTGCATATGAGGAAACTAGAATGGTACCTAAAAAAACTTACGGTCTCAGCACAGCCACAGCTTGGAAACAATTATACCACTCATTCCATGCCTTCAAAGGGAATTTTTGTGGTGGGCTCAAGCATGCCAAAGAAACACAGGTCTTCCTTTCTGTTTACCACAAGCAACTCAAATCATCACAACAGATGCCTCAGACTATGCCTGGGGAGCACACATGGCAGGTCAGTGTATTCAGGGAAAATGGTCCCAAAAAGAGATGCACCTACACATCAACCAAAAGGAGATGCTAGCCGTGCAAAATGCTCTTATGACCTTCAAAGACCTACTGCATCCAGGCCAGCTATTAATAAGGACAGACAGACACCACAGTCATGTGGTACATAAACAAACATGCAGGCAAGCCATGACCCTGTGAAACACAGCACTGGAATTACAAATTCAACTACAGGCACAATTTCTGCCAGGGAAGGAAAATACACTGGCAGAAATATGACAGACCCACACGAATGGAAGTTGCATCCTCAAGGCTTCTCAAAGATAACTCAGGCATGGGGACAGCCAGACATAGATCTATTTGCTACCCACAGAAATTACCAGTTGGAAAAATTCTGCTCAAGGACCTATCATCCACAGGCCAGGAAAGTGGACACACTCTCTTTCAATTGGACAACACTGACAGTCTATGCCTTTCCGCCTCTACCTCTACTGGCCAAAGTCCTATTAAAAACCAGAGCAGAGAGGCCACAAATGATTCTCATTGCTCCAGACTGGCCACAACTAGCACTGGTATCCTCTCCTAAAGAGCCTGTCACGCTCATCACCATGGATCCTTCCCCAAGTTCCTCTTCTGTTGTCCCAGCACAACTACAAGACCCTTCACAGCCAGCTCAGAACTCTAAATCTAGCTGCATGGAGAATACCTTAATTTACCAACAAATTCTCCTCTCCAAGGAGGTACAGGGTGTCATCTTGGAGGCCAGGAGACCCTCTACTAGAAAAACCTACTCTGCCAAATGGAAACGATTTTGTTCCTGGAGTCAAGCAAAGGGTCAGAATCCTTGGGTAATAAATATACCTCAGATTTTACAGTACCTAACTGAGTTGTTAAACAGTGGCCTCTCCTTCTCTTCCATCAAGATCCATGCTTCAGCCATTTCAGCACAATACAATATGGATCCTCCTTTATTCTCACATCCTCTATTAAGGCAATTCCTCAGAGGGGCAAAAAATATAAAACCCCCCACGGAAACCACCAACTCCAGCTTGGGACCTCAACTTCGTATTGGAGAAGCTGACACTGCCTCCTTTTGAGCCAGCTTCTTCAGCAGAGCTACAATACTTGTCATGGAAAACAGCCTTCCTTCTGGCTATTACCTCAGCATGCAGGGTTTCAGAGCTACAGGCCCTCATGGCTGTGCAACCATTCATCATTTTCCATCAGGACAGGGTTTCCTTACGAACCAACCCTACCTTCATGCCAAAGGTAGTATCCAATGTGGCTTTGAATCAGTCTATTCATTTACCTACCTTTTATCCAAATCCACAAAACAAAGGAGAGAGGCTACTACATTCCTTGGACATTCACAGGCAACTTCATTATTACTTGGACAGAACAAAGTAATTCAGAAAATCTGAGCAGCTCTTTGTGTCCTATGCTACAGGTGCTCAAGGAAAGGCTATTTCCAAACAGACTATTTCGAAATGGATAGCCCACTGCATACACTTTTATTATTCATTTCATGGAAAATCAGTGCCTGTATACATCAGATCCCACTCCACCAGGGCTACAGCTACCTCAGCAGCTTTCCTCAGGGGGGTCCCTACCAAGGACATTTTGGAAGCAGCTACTTGGAGTTCAGTGCACACTTTCTCCAAGCACTACCACCTTCCACTATACTCAAAATCTAGAGCGGGCTTTGCCACAGCAGTCCTGCAGGGCATTCTAGCCCCTCCTAATTCCTCTTAGTACCAGCCACCCTTACTTAGCTTTGGGATTCTACCCAAGTGTGATGACTGCAGCTGTATGCACTATGAACATAGTACAGTTTTGTACCCACCATAAATGTAGATGTTCGAGTGCACATACAACTGCAGTCCAGGTTACCCTCCCTCCATCCCCTCTTAGGACAGGGCTTATGACGAACACCTTTAACATACAACCTATTTGGGGTATTCCTTTATGGTGTATTTGCTTGCAACTACTGTTTTGATATATCTACTTATGTATGTTTGCATGACATCATGTTTTGCCTTCCTTTCTGGGGGCACCTGACATCTGGGGCAAGAAAAACTGAAGAAAATGGCGTCGGCTGCCTCTTTTATACCCCTGCCGCACTGACGTCAGGGAAGAAGCGATGACAACCGACGCCGGACCTAGACTTTGGAATTCGGCCGACCGAGGACCCGCCTGATGGCAGGATAACCCAAGTGTGATGACTGCAGCTGTATGCGCACTCAAACATCTACATTTATGGTAGGTACAAAACTGTACTTTTCCCACCACTAGATTTGATGAGTTAAGAGATCACACTCAGAGTGATCCAATTTCACAGAAACTCAATCATTACCTTAATGCTAGATGGCTGTCAAAGCAATCTAGTGTATCACCTGAGGTGCAAGTGTATTTTCCTTATAGAGATGAATTGTTTATGGAAGATGGCATTATTTTCAAAGGTCCTAAAATGTATTGTTCTTGCTTCCTTACAACAAGAATATATTCAGATTTTGCATTGTGGTCACGCAGTATCCACATCTACTAAGAGAAGAGCAAGAGAATTAGTATTTTGGCCTTCATTATCAAAAGACATTGATAAGAGTTCTTTCTTGTTCAGTATGCAACAGTACTAGACCGCATTTGCAGAGAAAACTGCTTCAGCTAAATCCAGTTCCTGAACTACCTTGGTCTACTGTAGCAACTGAAATCTTTGAGTGGAACATGCAAACACTACTTAGTCTTGGTAGGCTTTTATTCACATTTGTTTGAGATGGATCTACTACCAAACTTAACCTCAACTGCTGATATTACTAAGTTGAAACATAATTTCTCAGTTCATGGTAGTCCACACAAACTTTTTTCTGACAATGGTACTCAGTTTACTAGCCAGCTGTTTCAGAAATTTGCAAAAGAATGGGACTTTGTACATATCAGTAGTAGTCCTGAATATTCCCAGTCCAATGGTCTAGCAGAATGAGCGGTACAGAGGGCAAAGCAGTTACTTGAAAGGTCAAAGCATGACAATACCAATGTATTCTTGAATTTGCTTAATCTCAGAAATGTACCCTGTGATGATATTCTTGGCTCACCTGCTCAGAGGCTATTTTCCAGGCAAACTAGAACTACACTACCTATTTCTTCAAGTTTGTTGCAGCCTGAACCTAAGAACAATAAAGCCATCCAGGCTCAATTGTTTAAGAAGTGAAATCTAGTTACAACAAATTGAGCATATTACTTTTGTCCATTGAGGTAAGAATCCAGACAACAAAAGGTTTTGATTGACTATGACAGATTACAGGCATCTGTGCAGAGCCAACATTTTACTTGGTAAATTCCAAAAGAGTGGAGTATAGGAGGACTCACAGACATCTTCTTCTGTACCAGAACCATCATCGTCATTGCAATCACAATTGTATCTGTGATGCAAACACCAAACCCAAGAATGACACTGTTTCCACACCAGAATGCATTCAAAAGTCTGATTTTGTTCCAGAAAGTGATTCCTAAACTACAGTTTTTGACTTTGATGTTCCAGAAAGTGATGCAAACATTCCACAGGTCAACCATTTTGCAAAAATTGTCCCAGTTGCTAAATCTAATTCCTAGTTCTATGTCACATGATATGGCTGAGTGTCTAAACCAAGTGTGAAATGCGCAACATGGACTTGATTGCACATATGGTTAATATTGTATAATGCATGTCTATAGATTACCTGTGATTCCTGCATGCCAGTCTCATAACAATTGCATGATCTATTTCTCAGAGGGAGGATGTAGATCAGAGTGTAGTGTGTGTGTGTGTGTGTGTGCCTGTATCTTTAAGAAGCATGCGAGGCTGTATGTGCATATATATAACCCACCCATGTGCAAAACCTTAGTGCCATTTTGAAACAGCAGCTAGGGAGTAAGCATGCATGATCATAGTCATTAACTGTATATAAGTTACAGTCTATAGTCAACAATAATACTTTGCCTATATATAAGGCTGTTTGCAAATAACCCACAAAGATTTGTTTACTCATGTTCTAACACGAAAGTGACAGGTGGGTCCTGACTTGGGCATCTAATTTTACTTAGGAATCTAAGCATACTTCCTTCCTTAGAAGGCTAACTTCCTTAAAGCAGAAGCAATGATTTGCTCAACTTCTGGTGAACAGTGATGGAAAACATTCTGATACTCAGGCCCCGGCTCTACTGGAGGCTGATGAGAGATACAGGGCCACAGCACCTAATACGGAGCTTTCTCCTAACCTTGTTTGACACAACATACTCACTGTATAATTTTTGACATAGGATCAGTAGGACAAACTCTTAGCTATAGACTCACAGTCCAGGATGATTGACAAGTTTGATAGCATCTTGTACATCTATATGAAGCAACTGCAGTACAGCAGACACAGGAAGAATCTGCACAAGCTGAGATAAACTGCCAGCTTTAGTCCTATCTTTGGACAGAATTAACATACTTATGCTTCACTGCCAATATGATGCAGTAGTTGCATTACTCGGAATAGCCATAAATAGAGGCTGTAGAAGAAAAGTATGCCTTTCAAATTTATCTTTCTCTGAGTAGATGAAAATGGAACTTTTGGATGACCCACTTGTCATCCCAGGTGAAGTTTGCATTAGAGGCACAGAAGGTCTATCAGAAAGTACAGATCCACAAATATTTGATTATATAGAAGAAATGTCTTTAGTTCATCTTCTCCAATTTTGGAGGAACCATTGCACCCAAAAAAATACCATTCATAAAATGGAACTTTTTCTTTTAAGGTTACCAAATGAACCAGGATAAAAACAAATGTTTTGTGCATATTAACGGATCTATAAAGAGAACCCTTCCTAGATGTACTATCATTGGTTATCCTTTGCATCAATTAGCACTCTATCTTTTTCTGGAAACACCCCTGCTTAAACACAGATTGGTGTTCATGAAGTAAAACAACTGAATCTGATGCTGTCATTTTCATTCATTCCTCAGCTGATGGGTCTTGGATCTGGCTCAGCCGCTTTTAGTACTCTCAGATCCAGCTTTCAAGCTCCTCCCTTTACCCGTAATGCCCCACCATTCTGGCATACCTTAGATCTCATTTGCTACCACATCGTTCAGACACATTTTTCTGGTGTTAAGTAAGAATTTCTGTAGTTCTTATTTGTGAATTTTTCCCTTAAATATCCTTTATCTATCTCTCCATCTCTTCCTCCCTCTAGCTATGGTTAGTGGGGTTGTTAATAGAATTTTTAATTTTTAGATTAAGCCTTTCTACCCTTGTGACATTTTTCTACTAAGTACCATCGCTGGTACTCTTCCTTTTTTCTTTCTACCAAACTGTAGGGTATTTTTGAATTGCCATTGCTGGTATTTTCCTGCTGCTGTGTCAAAAAAAAAAATTCTCTCTTCTAGTCTTTTCACTTGCCTCTCAACATGACTGATAAGCCTACAGACATTAAGAAATGCACATCCTGTGGACATAAGATCCTAAATTCTGATGCCCACAGGGAGTGCTTTTATTGTCTGGCTGCAGACCACCTGGAAGTTGAGTGCTCTGTCTGCTTAGGAATCAACTCCCATGCTCTGAGTGACAGGAGAAACAAACTGGTGCTAAGAGGCTTACTATCTTCCTCTTCTGACTCATTGGTTGGGGTGAAACCCTCTCCAAAAAAAAAAAAAATAAAGGGAAACATGACACTCTTCCTAAAGGAAAGGAGTCCAGGAAATAGTCCCCAGACCATTCTCAATCAGCTCTGGTATTTGAACCTCCGGCTTAAGTTTCTAAGAAACCGGACCTGACAGCAAACCTAGATCCTCCCACTTCCAGCACAAAATCTCTTTGGACCTGATCTCTGCAATTTTCCCTGGAGCCTATATCTCCTTGGATCCATTCACCATTTTTACAAGACACACTGAGGAAACCCTTCAGACCACATTCCACAAGCTCATCCTTTAGGTCCTCCAGGAGCTTACCTGAAGCAAAGGTGGATAGAATGTTGAGAAAGTTGCTCAGATCAAGATGGAGTATTCCTGGCTCTGTCTCCCATCATAGCTGTAAGCCTGCCCCCCCAACCTTTAGTTATATCTCTTTCTTCAATCTGACCTTTGGTTTTGGGGCCCTTGGATAAGAGATCTTCAAAAGTGTCATTGTCAAATCTGAAGACAGGCTGTTCTTTCACTGCAGCTATGTTTCTGAGTTGCCTGGCTCTGATCTTTTCACAGCAGGATTACTCCCTGAATTGAAGCTTCAGCACCAGACCCAGGGCGTTAGAGCCATCTCTGAAGCTGTCAGAACAATCCTTGCATCTCAGGGCCTTGGCATTAGGTAAGTCAGGTATGATTCACTACTAAAGGCAGGAGTCTACAGTGATTCATCCTTGTAAGTAGACTCAGTAGCAGTGCAGCTGGCTGTTATTTCTTTTTGGAACTTCTGCCTTTGATGTAGTGGAGAGGGCTTTCACTTTAAGTAGAGAAAGGAAATCCTTACCTTCTTCAGATCCTATCTGTAAGTCCTCCACTGAATTTAAGCTCTAAGCCTCTCAAGTCTATGTCACTGGGACAAACACCCCATACTGACTTTCAGACAGTCCTCATACCGGACTCCTCAGCCACTTCTGTTACTTCACCAGACCGCCCCACTGATGAGGTCCTGAGGAAGAGGATGTGTAAAAGATGTGGACTTTGAAGGGGAGGGATCTACCTGGTGATGTCTCTTTTAGAGAGATCTTGGAACTTCTAAAACAGAGAGGTAGATGGCCTTCTGAGCCCTCTTCCCATAGTGAGTTGGTGTTTCTGGAGGCTTTCAAGGCTGGCTCAGCTACGTCTTGGGTGGTCCCTCCAGCTTATGTGTTGCTCAACTATCTCACACTAAGCATGGAAGGAAATGTATACTCATAGGTTGGTACTAGGCTATCGGCCATAGGGCCTATACAAGCCTAGCCGTAACAATTCCCTGGCTATTTCTTCCCACACTATTTACTTCCCTGGACCCCTGTCTAGCAGGACGACTGACGTGATCCCTGGGGTGAATTTCCTTTCTCCCATCCAATCATCAAGGTTCCTCTTGAAGAGGGCCAAAGAGAAGTCTGCTTGACATGTATGGGCAGTCTATTCCAGAGTCTGGGGAGTCTCTGGATCAGGAACCTATCCCTCCAGCATGTTTTGTTTATTGTGATGACAAGGTTTAGATCCCTGGAGCGTGTGGCTCTGAGGGATTGGGATTTCTTTAAGTGTAGCATGTCCTGCAGCTCTGGGTTTGACATGGCCTTGTATGTTAAGCAGAGATCGCCTTGGAATAGACTATATGCGACAGAGTATAGATGGAGTTTTTTAAGGCGGTCAGCATAGGGCATCTGCTTTAGGCCTGTGATTCTTTTAGTGAGGTACTTCTGCGGCCTTTCCAGTTGTTGCAGATGTCTTGAGAGGTACATATCAAATGGGGCGTTGTATTCTATAATGGGTCTAATGAGGGATGAGTACAGTGGGACAATGACCTCCTTTTTTCTGGATGAAAAGCCGTTAGTGATGAGGTGTGCCACATAGAAGGATTTCCTGACTGTTGTGGTGATGTGGTTATTGAAGGTGAGACCACTGTCCACCTGTTTCCCTAAGTCTCTTATCACACTTTTGGTGTTTAGTGTACTGCCACCTATGTGGTAATTCACGGGTACATGTTTTTTTCCAAAGGGGATAACGATACATTTCTTGGTATTGAGCTTGAGCACATGGCTCTGGCACCAAGCATCTGTTTCTGTAAGGCCCTTTTGTAGAGTATCGACATCATTTGGGGATTCAATAATGGCTCCCAATTTGCAGTCATCTGCAAAATTTGTTAGCCAGAGTACCTTACTGTTGGCCTGTACTTCAGAGAAGTAGATGCCAAACAAGAGAGGTCCCAGGACTGAACCCTGAGGTACTCCACTTGTCTGGAGCTGGATTTGGAGTCAGCTACTTTTACAGTGCGGGTTCCGTCAGTAAGCCAGTTGGCAACCCATCGTGTGACGTAGGGATTAATGCCCAGCTTTGTAAGTTTATCTATGATTCCAGAGTGGGGGATGGTGTCAAAGGCCTTGGCGAGGTCAAGATAGGCTGTGTGGACTGCCTTACCCTCGTCCACGGCTCTGGAGACTGATTCAAAGAAGTCAATCAGGTTCAGGAGACAAGATCGGCCCTTCACGGACCCAAACTGGGTACGGACCAGTGTTTTAAGGTTGCCAATGTCTTTGTTTATAAGTTCCATGGCCTTGCAGATCAGGCTCGTCAGACTGATGGGGCAGTAGTTCCCAGGATCCAAGTTGGATCCCCCCTTGTGGAGTGGGATAACTGGCTGTGCGCCACTCAGTTGGCATGAAGCCTGAGGTAAGGGCATGATTAAACATGACACTTAGGTGAGGTGCCAGTTCATTTTGTAGTTCATGTAGTACACAGCCCAGGATGTCATCTGGTCCCATGGATGTTGCATTCTTAGCTTTGGAGAGTGCGTTTTTTACCCGTGTAGCCGTTATTACTGAAATTTGGCAATCTTCCGGTATTGAGATGGGCCATTTAGGGAGTGAGAGGGGGGTGAAGTTAGCATTGAATCGATCTGCCAGGATATTGGCAATATCCTTGGGATCAGTATATTTAATGCCATTCTGTTGTGCTCAGAGCAGATCTGAGCATTGCCATTTAGATTCTTGATATAGTTATAGAATGCCTTGTGGTTGTCTTTGGAATCTTTGGCAATTTTATTTTCGTAACTAGCTTTGGAGGATTTTATGAGGGATCTCAGCTTCTTACTGAGGCTGGTAAGGGAGTTTTTTGCATCCTGGGATTTTCCTCTTTTCTGCAACAGTTTCTTCCTTTTGTTATAAAGTTTGTTTATGGCAAGGGACCACCAGATTGGTTTCCTTTTTTTGGAGGAGAGCATCTTGGTTCTATTTGGGATGGCACGATTCATGCATGAGTGGATGTGCTTGTACAGTGCCTTAGTGTAGGACTCAGCAGTCGAACTTTCAGTTCCTGTCTGCATGGGTGTCATGAAGTTTGTAACTTCTGACTTGAGTAGCATGAAGTTGGCTTTGGAGAAGTTTTTTATGGAGGTTTCCTTACTGGGGGGTGGGATGTGGATGTTAAGGGTGATTAGCTTATGGTCTGATCTGACTAACAAGGGGGTGACCATAGGTGTGGAGCATCGATTTCCAATGTTGGTAATGATCAGGTCTAGGATATTGGGAGCTCCTGGTGGGACTATGGATTAGTTGATCCAGGGCATTGGAATTTATGAATTCCAAGAACCGCTGGGCAAAAGGTGTTGGCACACGAGTTTTCCCAGTTAATGGCAGGGTAGTTGAAAAGTACAGTTGTGTACACTTACCATAAATGTAGATGTCCGAGTGTATTCACTGTTGCAGTCATTACATTTAGGGTAATCCTGCTGGCAGGTTGCCCTCAGCTGGCCTGAATTCCTTGGGTAAGGTAAGTCTTGGATCCTGCGTCGGCTGCCGTCGCCCCTTCCCTGACATCAGGTCATCAGGGGTATAAAAGAAGCAGCCAACACCATTTTCTTCAGTTTTTCTTGCCCAGATGTCAGATGCCCCCAAAACGGGTAGCCACATTTTATATACATATAGTTATAAATACACCAATATAAATTTTACCTTCATCTATAAACAAATACACCACATAGGTAGTATAAGTCAATGAAGGAAAGATAAGATCCAAAAGAAAAAAGGGGGAAGGTGGGTGGGTAACCTGGACTGCAACAGTGAATACACTCGAACATCTACATTTATGGTAAGTGTACACAACTGTACTATGTTCTTCATGTTTTACTGTTGCAGTCATTACATTTGGGTAGAGTCCCAAAGCTATGGATGGGAGGCTGGAGCTAAACATCATTAGGAGCGGCTAAGAGGCCCTGCAGAAAGTACAGTTTTGTACCTACCATAAATGTAGATGTCCGATAGATATGCAACTGCAGTCATAACATATGGGTTGTCCTGCCTCAGGCAGCCCTCGGTCGGCCGGATTCCAAAGTCTGGGTCAGACATCGGCTGATGTCGCATTTCTCTCCGACATCAGAGCGGCAGGAGTACATAAGCATCAGCCGAAGCCATCTTCTTCAGTGTTTCTTGCCCCAGATGCCAGGTGCCCTCCAAGGAAGGCTGTAATCAATTTGGAAGACAAAAACAGGTTTCCAGACAAATAAATAAGTAATAAACAGATACACCATAACAGATATCCCCAGCTAGGATAACAGGGAGAGGAGTGGACCCAAGGAATAGAGGGGAAGGAGGGAGGGAAAACCCGACTGCAGTTGCATATCTATCGGACATCTACATTTATGGTAGGTACAAAACTGTACTATGTCCTTCAAGAATGCAACTGCAGTCATAACATATGGGTTGAATACCATAGCTTAGCTGGGGGAGGTGGAATGCTCTAAGAAAAGGATGGTGTAGCTATCAATCCCTGCAGGACTGCAGAAGCAAAGCCTGCTCTGGATCTGGAATATAAAGGGAGGTTGTAGTGTTTGGAGAATGTATGCATGGAGCTCCATGTAGCAGCTTCAAGAATGTCTTTTGTAGGAACCCCTCTTAAGAATGCTGTAGAGGTGGCTGTAGCTCTGGTAGAGTGTGGTCTGACATTGGCTGGTACACTCTTTCCATGGAAGGAATAACAAAATCTGATGCAATGTCCAATCCATTTTGAGATAGTCTGTTTGGAAATTGCTTTTCCTTGTACTCCAGGGGCGTAAGCCACAAAAAGCTGATCAGACTTCCTATTGGCCTTGGTTCTGTCCAGGTAGTAGCGAAGTTGTCTGTGAATGTCCAAGGTATGCAACAGTCTTTCCCCTTTGTTCTCAGGATTGGGAAAGAAAGTAGGCAGGTGAATTGCTTGATTTAAAGAAACCCTAGATACCACTTTTGGCAGAAAACTAGGGTTGGTTCGTAAGGAGACCCTGTCTCTATGAAAGGTTATGAACGGTGGTATTGCCATTAGGGCCTGTAGTTCCGAAACCGTTCTTGCTGAGGTAATTGCCAACAGGAAAGCTGTCTTCCATGAGAGAAATTGTAAGTCCACAGAAGCTGCTGGCTCAAAGGGGGGGGGGGGGAGTCAGTTTTTCTAGGACAAAGTTGAGGTCCCAAGCTGGTACTGGGGCCTTTCTTGGTGGCTTGATATTCTTGATTCCCCTAAGAAATTGTCTTAACAAAGGATGTGAGAACACAGGTGCTGAAGCATGTATTTTTATAGAAGAATATGAGAGTCCATTCTGTAGCATATCCGCCAAGTATTCCAGGATGAGTGGGATGTTCAGTAATGATGCATCATGACCCTTGCTGGTATTCCAAATGCTGAATCTCTTCCATTTTGCTGAATAAACCTTTCTGGTGGATGGTCTGCGGGCTTCTGTTAATATCCACTGAACTTCCTTGGAGAGAGATAGATTGAGGTTATTCATGGAATCTCCCAAGCTGTTAGCTGGAGCGTCTGAATGTTGGGATGTACTGTCTTGAAGTTGTTTTGAGTCAAAAGATGGGGCCATTGGGGAAGGGCCCATTTTTTGTTGTGGCATATGCTCCGTAGTAGTGGGTACCAGTGTTGTCTTGGCCAGTCTGGAGCTATTAGGATCCCCTTTGGCTTTTCTGCTTTGATCTTCAGTAGTACTGTGGTCATCAGTGGCAGAGGTGGGAATGCATAAATTTTTAGGAAGTTCCAGTTGAATGAGAGAGCATCTGTTTTCCATGCTTGTGGATGATATGTCCTTGAACAGAACTTTTGTAGATGGTGATTGAGGTGGGAGGCAAATAGGTCTACTTCTGGCCTGCCCCATGTCGAGGTGAGTCGTATGAAGATTTCTGGATGTAACCTCCACTCGTGGGGGTCTACGAAATTCCTGCTTAGTCTGTCCGCCAGCACATTGTCTTTGCCTGGAACAAACTGGGATTGCAACTGTATGTTTAAACTCAGTGATTTTTCCCAAAGATTCATTGTGAGTCTGCAAAGGGGGTAAGAATGGGTGCCCCCCTGCTTGTTTATGTACCACATGACAGTGGTGTTGTCTATCCATATTAGCAGGTGGCCTTGCTGAAGTTGTTGTTGAAAGGCCTCGATGGCATGCATTACGGCCAGCATTTCTTTTTGGTTGATATGCAGATGTGTTTCCTTTGGAGACCATTGTCCTTGAATACATCTGCCTTCCATGTGCGCCCCCCATCCCAGGTCTGAGGAGTCTGTGGTCATTGTTTGTGTTATTTGAGGTTTTTTGAATGACATACCTGTGTTTGCCTGGCTTACCGAGGCCCACCATAGAAATTCCTTTTGTAGGCATGGAATGAGCGGTATGGTTGTCTCTAGGTTGTTGCTGTGCTGAGACCATAAACTTTTTAGGTACCATTGAAGCTTTCTCATGTGTAGTCTTGCTAATGGAACCAGGAGAATGCAGGATGCCATGTAACCCAGGGCCTGTAGGAATCTCCTTGCAGTCATCTGGGTGAGCTTTGCCAAACCTTTGAAATAATGAGTTAACTTCTTTTGCTTGTCTTCTGTTAGGTAAGCCATTTGAGAGGTTGTGTCTAGATTGGCTCCTAAGAATGTTATTTGCTGGGATGGCTGAAGTCTTGACTTTTGGAAGTTGACTGTGTATCCCAGAGCTTATAGCAATTGTATGACATAATCCAAGTTTTTTGTCAAAATCAATTTGTCGTCCGCTTGTATGAGGCAGTCGTCCAGGTACGGGTAAATTTGGATCCCCTGGAGCCTGCAATGAGCAATTACTGAAGCCAGGCATTTTGTAAATACTCTGGGCGCAGTAGATAAGCCAAATGGCAATGCTGAGTATTGATAATGCTCTGGCCCTGCAAGAAATCTGAGGTATCTTCTGCAGCTGTGTCTGATAGGGACATGCAAGTATGCCTCCTTGAGGTCCAGAGTAATCAGCCAAGACCCCTTGCCCAGCATGGGAAGGAGTTGCTGTAAGGTCAGCATTTTGAACTTTGGTACTATGAGAAAGGTGTTTAATGCGGACAAATCCAGTATTGGTCTCCATTGAGTTTCTTTTCTTGGAACAAGGAACAGTCTTGAGTAAAACCCCTGGCCTTGTTCTTGTTGTGGAACTTTTTCTATTGCATTGATCTGAGCCAGCAGAGAAATTTTCTTGATAGCCTCTGCCCTCTGGTTTTGTGGTAGATTTGGCATGCCTTGTTTCCTTGGTAAGGTATGAAAGTGGAACCTGTAGCCTTGGTCTATAATGTCCAAAATCCATTTGTCCTTTGTCAATCTGTGCCAATTGTCTGAAAACAGAGATAATTTTCCGCCCAAGGGAGCTTCTGTTTGCTCTTTGGTTAGTGGAAGTAGAGGGAAGTCATTGGGATTGTCCCTGTGGGGCAGGAGAAGCCCCTGTGTCACTTCTTTGGTTTGCTGGTTGCCATTGTCGTCCTCTGTAGGAACCTCTGTATTGTCCTCTTCCTCGGCCACGCCTGTTTTTGCCCCTTTGAAATTTTTCAGGATTAGGAAAGGACCAGTTTTTTGAAGCCCAATTCCTGCTGAATCTGGGTGGCTGAACCTGGAGGAAATCTTTGACTGTCTGAACTGACTTGGCTTTTTCCTCAATGGTCTTTAATACATCTTTAGCATTAGTACCAAAAAGCTTGTTCTTTTCCAAGGGTGCATCAAGAAGTTTTGCCTTAACATGATCTGGTAGAGGTTGTTCTTTTAACCATGCATGTCTACGAATGACCGCCCCTGTCATAGCTGCCCTACATGAAGCTTCCAATGCATCATATCCACACTGAAGAAAGTGATTGCTAACTTGCTGAGAGTTATGTACAGCCTCCTGCAAAGACTTCCTATCTAAAGGTTCAGGAGAGGCCAAAGTTTTCTGTAAATCATCTAACTGGAAATCCTGATATTGAAACATATGAAAGAGACAATTGAGAGCTCTCATAGACAAAGTAGTGCAGGTGTAAACTTTCTTCCCCCATCTCTCTAATGACCTAGCTTCCCTGTTGGAAGGCAAAGGATTTTTGGAGGTGGTAGCTGAAACCCCTTTCGGCCCCTGTGAAATAGTTTCTAAATCAACAGCATGGGCCCTAAAGAAATGAGAATGTGTTTCAGGGACTCTATAATATCTGTCCGGCTTGGCAGGAGGGAGATTATCAGGGGTAACACTGGGGTCAGAGTACAGATCATCCAAAACATCAAGCACAGGAGGTATAGCTAAGGGCCTGTGTTGGGGCTTTTTAAGGAAGGTTCGAAGGCGCTTTCTGGAATCAGAATATTCCTGGCCTTGCCACTTAAAATGTTCCCTCATGGAATGCAGAACTTCCCCAAAAGAAATATCCTCAGGAGGGGAGGCCGAGGGGATGGAGTCCTCTGCATCTGAGTCCTCGTAGGTCTGGAAAGGCTCTGCCTGGCTATCGGAATGGCCAGAGGCCTCAGAATCTTCATCTGAAGGGAGAGGGTCAGTGGGCTCAACCCTGGGCCTCTTATCAGGAGGAGGCTGGGATCCTATCTCAGGATGGGCCTGGGAACCTCTGATCATGGAGATTAAGTCTGCTGCCATAGTCATGATTTGTGTTTCAGGAGTAGGCTGAGGTAAGGCTTTAGCAGTAAGGTGCTTGGTCTTGCTGGCTGCCTTAGCACGTGTGTAGGCCTTGATAGACATGGACATGGGAGGCCTAGCAGCTCCACGTGCAGGAGTGACCTTATCCACAGCAATGGTCTCGGGCATTTCCTTGGTTTCAGTATCCGGAGGAAAATCAATAACTGGCGTCGGTGTGGTCTCCGGTATCGGAGGTATCGGTAATGCGGTGTCTTCGGTTCGGAGCAGTGAAATAACCGCCTCAGAGGGAACCGGGGCACTCGCGGTAGGTTTTGGCGTGGTGTCGGTGGAAGACGCGGGCCGTGGATGTCGGTCCTGGTCTTTTAGTTTTTTAGGAGTCTGCGATGTCGGTATTTCCGACGGCATCGTGTAATCGAATTTTTCGCCGAAAAAGTCTTCAGCGAACTCCGCCCGGTGCCTGAGAGTGCGCTTATTGAAGCGAGCACAGGCGGCACAGGCCGAGACGTCGTGGTCTGGGCCAAGGCAAGGAAGGCAGTAAGAATGGAAATCCTTATGAGGTATTTGTTTACCACAAGACAAACAATTATTAACTTTTTCAGTAATTTCTGACATCGGCTGAGGCAAGAAAAGGTCCCCAACGGGGTACTTAGCTTTTTTGATGACTTCGGATCGAAAAATACAGGAGCTGACCGACCGGCACTTGCGAACTGCTTCTGCTTCTGGCACCACGCGGCAAGAAAGACTGAAGAAGATGGCGTCGGCTGATGCTAATGTACTCCTGCCGCTCTGATGTCAGAGAGAAATGCGACATCAGCCGACGTCGGACCCAGACTTTGGAATCCGGCCGACCGAGGGCTGCCTGAGGCAGGACAACCCATATGTTATGACTGCAGTTGCATTCTTGAAGGACATCTGCAGTGGCAAGGCCTGCCCTGGATTTAGAGTAAAGTGGCAGATGATAGTGCTTAGTAATGGTGTGCACTGAACTCCAAGTAGCAGCCTCTAAAATGTCCTTGGGTGGTACTCCCCTGAGAAAGGCTGCTGAAGTGGCTGCAGCTCTGGTTGAGTGTGGCCTAATGCCCTCAGGCACTGGCTTGCCATGGTGTAAGTAGCAGAAACAAATGCAGTGGCCTATCCACTTTGAAATAGTCTGCTTTGAGATGGCCTTTCCTTGTGATCCTGCAGCATATGCCACTAGTAATTGCTCTGTCTTTCTGAAAACTTTGGTTCTGTCCAAGTAGAATCTAAGCTGTCTGTGTACATCCAAAGAATGGAGAATTATCTCCCCCTTGTTCTGTGGATTTGGATAAAAAGTTGGCAATGAATAGTTTGGTTAAGAGCCACACTGGACACCACCTTAGGCATAAATGTTGGGTTTGTCCTCAGAGAGACCCTGTCTGGATAAAAAATGATAAAAGATTCCACAGCCATGAGTGCCTGTAGCTCTGAAACTTGTCTTGCAGACGTTATTGCTAGGAGCAGAGTTGTTTTCCAAGATAAAAACTTTATATCCGCAGTAGCAGCTGGCTCAAAAGGAGGCAGGGTGAGTTTTTCCAAGACGCAGTTGAGGTCCCATGCAGGCATTGGTGATCTCGTTGGAGGCCTTAAATTTTTGGCTCCTCTGAGGTACTGTTTTAATATGGGATGAGAAAAGATTGGTGGCTCTGTACTGTAATGAGTCAAAATGGCAGAGGCATGAATTTTAATAGATGAAAAAGATAGGCCTTTGTCCAGCATCTCAGTTAAGTATTGCAAAATCTGAGGAATATTTGGCACAGCTGGATCAGTTCCTTGTGCCTGGTTCCAAGCACAGAATCTCTTCCATTTTCCAGCATAGGATTTTCTAGTACTAGGCCTTCTGGCCTCCAAGAAGACATCCATCACAGCTTTACTGAGAGGTGTGTTTTGTATGACTACCTTATCAGCCATGCTGCCAGGTTTAAAGTCCTGAGTTGGCTGTTCAGGATCTGATTGTTTTGCTGGGACAGTAGATGTATTTGAGGTAAGGTCCAAGCTGGGCATTGAGACAAGTTCATTAGGATTGGGAACCAGTACTGGTGGGGCCAGTCTGGGGCAGTCAGTATCATTTTTGGCTTCTCCTGCCTGACCTTTAGGAGTACCTTGGGGAGGAGAGACAGTGGGGGAAAGGCATATACTGATAGGGTTTTCCAGCTGAAAGAGGGTGTCCACTTTCCATGCTTGTCTGTAATAAGTCCTTGTGCAGAATCTTTTTATTTGGTAGTTGTGAGGGGAGGCAAACAGATCTATGTCCGGGCATCCCCATTTCCTTGTTATCATGCAGAAGACTTGTGCATCCACAGCTGCTACTCGTGGGGATCCATGAGGTTTCTGCTAAGTTTGTCTGCCAGAGTATTTTTCCTTCCTGGCAGGAATTGTGCCTGCAGATGTACTTGGTAAGTTAATGCTGTGTCCCACAAAGTCATGTCTAGTCTGCAAAGGGGGTAAGAATGTGTGGCCCCCTGCTTATTTATATACCACATGACCGTGGTGTTGTCTGTTTTTATCAGTAGTTGTCCCGGATGAAGTAGGTCCTTGAAGGCTGTCAGGGCATTCTGAACAGCTAGCATCTATTTGTGATTGATATGTAGATGCATTTGGGTTGAGGACCATGTCCCCTGAATGCATTTTCCTGCCATGTGGGCCTCCCAGGCATAATCTGACGCATCCATTGTTAGTGTCTGCCTGGCTGGGGGTAATGTGAATGGCTGTCCCTTGTTTTGGTGACAAGCCTTTGCCCACCATCGAAACTCCTGTTGTAGGCAGGAAATGACAGTAACCATTGTTTCCAGGCTGTGGCAATGTTGAGACCAAATACTTTTTAGGTACATTTGAAGTTTCTTCATATGCAGTCTTGCATATGGAATTAGTAGGATGCAGGATGCCATGAAGCCCAAAGCCTGCAGAATTTTTCTTGCCGATAACTGGGCCCTTGTTGCCAACATTTTGAAATAGGTAGTCAGTTGCCTTTGTTTGTCTGGCGTGAGATAAGCCATCTGGGCAGTTGTATTTAAGCTTGCACCCAGGAATATTATCTCTTGAGAGGGTACTAGTTTTGATTTATTTTCGTTGTCTGTGTACCCTAGGCATGTTAGAAGTCTTTTCACAAATGCCAGATGCTGTAGAAGAATGTCCTTGTTCTCTGTTTGAATTACACAGTCTTCCAAGTAAGGATATATTTGTATTCCTCTTTGTCTGCAGAATGCAATTACTGGTGCCAGGCACTTTGTAAAGACCGTGGGCACAGTAGATAAGCCAAAAGGCAGCGCAGATAATTGGTAGTGCATTGAGCCAGCCTTGAATCTGAGGTATCTTCTGCATACTTGTCTGATTGGGACATGCAGGTATGCCTCTTTTAGGTCTATAGTCACAAGCAAGCGTTCTTGCCCAGCATGGGCAGAAACTGCTGCAAGGTTATCATCTTGAATTATGGTATATCCAGGAATGTGTTCAGAATAGATAGGTCCAGTATTGGTCTACAGGTCTTGCCCTTTCTGGGTACCAGAAACAGTCTTGAGTAAAATCCTTGTCCCTGCTCTTGCTCTGGTACTTGTTGAATGGCCCCCATGTCCGTGAGGGATGAGACTAGTTTTTGTGCCTCTGCCCATTGATTTTTTGGCAGATCTGGCCAACCGTTTGCCTTTGGCAGGGTATGGAAATGGAACTTATACCCTTGTGATACAATATTTAGAACCCACTTGTCCTGGGTTATAATTCTCCAATTTTGAGAAAAAAGTGCTAATATTCCCCTAAGGGTGCTGCCAGGAGATAAGTGCTTGGTGCAGGCAGGGGGAAGTCATTGGGACTGTTTCCTGTGTGGTTGTGATTTGTCTTCTCCAACTTTGGAGGTAGAAGCACCCCATTGCTTTGACCTGTAGGAACCTTGCGCCTGGGATATGCCTCTAGGGCATCTGGATCTACCCCTTTGAGGTCTGTCTGACACAGGAAAGGACCAATTCTTTGTAGGCCAGTGTCTACTAAAACCTAGGTGGCTGTACTTGTAAGAAATCTTTGGCAGTTTGCATAGATTTAGCTTTGTCCTCCATTTTCTTTAATGCCTCCTCTGCCTTAACACCAAAGTATCATGCTGTAAAGGTGCATCTAATAATTTAACTTTGATATGATCAGGCATGCCTCCTGATTACAGAACCCACAACTGCGGCCCTGCAGGAGGCCTCCAAAGAATTAAAACCACATTGCAAAGTATGCTTTCCAACTTGTTCAGCTGCATGCAATAAATCCTGCATTTCCTTGTTTTCTGCACATTCAGAGTTTAATAACATTTTCTGTTTAAGCAATGCCATGACATGTTGCTGATATCTGAGCATATGAAACTGACAGTTTAAGGCCCTTATAGCCAAGATAGCAGATGTGTAAACCTTTTTTCCCCATCTATCCAGTGTCCTAGAATCTCTGTCAGAGGGGTTAGGGTTTTTTGCAGCAGAAGCCTTAACTCCTTTAGGACCCTGTGAAATAGTTTCTGGGTCTGCAGCAGGGTTTTTAAAAAGAAATTTATGAGAGTCAGGAACCCTGTAATATCTGTCAGGCTTAACAGAAGCCGGAGGTAAGGAGTCAGGGGTAAGACTAGACTGAAAACACATCATCTACAATATCTAACACAGGTGGAATGGCTAGTGGCCTGTGTTGAGGTAGTAAAAGGAAATCCCTGAGCCTCTTTTTAGATTCTGAAAAATCTTGGCTCTCCCAGTGGAAATGTTCCCTCATGGTATGCAAGGTTTCCCCAAATGAATAGTCTTCTGGAGGAGAAGCTGAAGGTATAGATTCTTCAGCATCAGAATCCTCATAGGGGGGAAGAGAATATTCCTGATCAGAAGAGGAATCATCAAAATAGAAACCTGATCTGAAGATTCATAGTCAGTCTCTTGCCTAGGCCTCTTATCAGGAGGTGGATGGGAACCGCTGATCAAGGTAATTAAGTCTTCAGCCATTTTGATCATCTGTTTTTTGGGCATAGAGCCCTGTCCAAGTGGCTCTTGAGTTTGTTTATTTGCTTTAGAAGGTGCTTTCGTCATTGCCTTTGAAGCTGAGGATGGTTTAATGTAAAGATGCTTAGGTCTGAATACACCCTCAGAAGCCGGTGCCTGCTCAGCGGCTCCGGACCCATCTGAAGGAATAGTATCCGAGGCTCCAATACCTTGAGTTTCCAGCGGCATGGCCGACTCCATGTGGGAGTTGGTAGCGGCCTGTGACTCTAAAGTAGTGGGTGTCAGGGGCTACGAAAGCGCCTCACTGAGAACCGGCGACTGGTTTAGGAGAAGCTTCATCGTCAGTTTTGGGCCTCGGTTGTCTATCTCTCTCCTTTTCTTTGCGTTTTTTGTGAACTCCGGTAGTCGGATGGCTATCCAACGACATTTCTGGATAATTAAACTGGTGTCCAAAATAGTTTAAAGCAAAATCATACCAACGCTTAATAGTGCGTTAGTTAAATCTAGCACAAAACCGACAACCAGCAACGTTGTGATCAGGGCCTAGGCAAGGAATACAGTAAGAATGAAAGTCATTATGAGGTATTTGCTTTCCACAAGAAATACAATTATTAACTTTTTCTGACATCGGTCTGGAGCAAGAAAAAAGTTTCCCCAACGGGGTACTTAGCTTTATTGAAGACTTCGAATATGAAACTCGAACACAAAAATCTCAGGAGTCGGCCGACCAGCACTTGCGAAGTGCTTCTGCTTTGGGCACCGTGTGGCAAGAAAGACTGAAGAAAATGGCATCGGCTGCTTCTTTTATACCCCTGACGACAGGGAAGGGGCGACAGCAGCCGACGCAAGACCCAAGACTTTGGAATTCAGGCCGGCTGAGGGCAACCTGCCAGCAGGATTACCCTAAATGTAATGACTGCAACAGTGAAACACGGAGAACATTCACCGTATTAGGGTGTTTGGTTGTATATTAATATTTTCCAGTATGTCTGGAAAGGTGTAGTGAGAATCTTGGGGCATGGTGGGGGATCTGTAGCAAGCTGCAATTTGGATTGCAGTCTTACCTAGTGTTAGTTGCACCTGCAGAATTTCAGACGCATTGTGTTGGGCAACTAACCTGGTGGTGTGAATATCCTTGGTGAATATGGACACTCCTCTACCTTTAGTGTTTCGATCCTGGTTTGGTGGCCAAAAAGTGTGGTAAGAGTTGTAGCCTGGTATTGCAGGTGTGCTCTCTGGACCTTTGAACCAGGTCTCAGTTACTGCACAGATAGTTACTGCACAGATATCAATGTTCTCCATTTTTAGGAGTGCCTCAAGATAGTGCATTTTGAGGTTTAGACTTCTAGCACTGATTAGCATTACCTTCAGATTTTGCATGCTTGTACCTGTTACGGTGGTGATGTCCTTTGAACTTTGCCTAAAAAAGGCACAATAGGGGTGGCAAAAGCCTTTGCCAGTAACCCTAATCCCAGGGGCGACAGGTGCAGACCATCTCTGGCAAAGCATCGTGGTATGTCGATCATGTCGTCCCTGGCAGACAGATACTGGATCCCCTTTGAATGACACCAGAAGCTTAGCCAATTGTTGAAGTCAATCATTTTGTTGTTATATTGTGGTATCATTCTGGGCGAAGGCAGGATGCTACTCAGGGCTAGGGTCATACCTGCCTGGACCACATGATCCAAGAGCTCTTCCATTCCTCTTTTCATGTAGTCCAGGGAGGTATGGCTGAAGTCATTCGCTCCAACATGGCCAATGACAGAGTCATATTTGTACTTGTGGAGTGACTTGAGTGCATGAGTTATGTGACGGATCCTGGCACCCGACAGGCAGCTCACTGTAATTTTCTCCTTGTTCAGCCTGGTGAGTGGGACATCAGTGTGCCTGATTATAGAGTCACCTATGACTAAAGTGTTAGGTACGTTGTCTTGCCTTAGGGGCTGTTGCTGGGTGGCACACTGGTGTTGTGAGCTATGTGATACTTTGATTGTGATTGGTGTTTGTTTGCATTTCAGCTTCGTAGGTCCTTGTTGCTTGGGCAGGTTACAGTTAAGGGCCTCTGCATATGTGGATTTAGTGTTGCTATGTGTGGGTGTTGGTGGTGTGAGTTTAGAAGGGCTATGTGTTGCTTGAGGTGTAGTGCAGGTGTTAACCTTCTCCTCTTCATTGTCTAGCACAATCTTGGGTGAAGAGAGCTTTGCTTCCAGTTTGGCTATGTAAGTACATCTCTCACAGGTTGTAGTGATGGGTGGTAGGAGGAGAGGGTTGTCTGTGTACATGAGGCAATTGCTGCATTGCCCCAGTATGCCCAGTTTCATCAGGTGGACAGGAGAAAGCAATGGAAGCTGACCCTTGGACATGCCTGGTTTGGTGCATTTTTTTTTGAAAAGTACAGGAGCTGTTTTTCCTTACCTTAGCAAGATACTTTGCAATTATAGGCTGTTTAGTACCTATGATTAATTTTTCCTTATTAATAAGGAGAGTTGAGTGCTTGTATCAGTTTAAGGCTTCCTAGTGCTTTCCAGCAGGTATTAGAGCAAGTGCTAGTCACAGGGATGCTTAAAGGTTAGATGAAAAAAAATGGTTTATCCTAAACACTGCAGTATGCACTAGAGAAGTTAGATGTGAAAGTAGGTTAACTTAAGTTTTACCTGTCTAAAACGTTAAGTTTTAGTGGAGAGTCACTATTTTTAAAACAGCAAGACAGATTGAAAGTGGGTGATCACTTTTGTATTCCTGTACTATGGAATACAGTAGAATGGCCAATAAATTTAAAGAGTTGAAGGGGAGTGATTTTACAAAGTGATAATTTTGTGCTTACTCACACAAGCCAGTGAAAGCAGAGAGAAAATGAGATATATGGTCAAATTAACATAAGAGGCAGGCAACTAGAAAGACAGTGGTATTTAAGAACACAACAGTGACAGGGTAGGGGGGTGGGAAAAAAATTCTGCCCGTCTCACAAGAGCCAGAGCTGTGGGGTCTTTTGAAGTTTTAATATGCAGTTAAAAGCAAAACACAAGGTAAAGAAAACAAATCACAGCACTCAAAATATAAAAAGGCAATAAACTAATACAAAATACAACAAATAAAAAGCAAACCAACCTTTCCCTCACAGCAAAGTGTAGCAGAGTCTGGGTGAGCCATACCCAACAGACCTGATAAGTTTTTAGCTGCACCCAAGGACAAGACCCACTGAAGCAAAGCAGTCCCAGTAGATGTCATGATGACAGAGGCAGGCACTAAGAAGGATCTTGCAGAACAGAGCTCATCTCTCCATCCCCTAATAGGGAGTCTAGGGTCTTGGACAGGTTTTTGCAAGTGCATTTATGCCTCAGCAACCTTCGCCCTTCAGTTGCTGTATTATCTGGCACAGTTCACCGTGTTACAAAGGGATTTGACCAAACAACTTTCCAAATCTCTTTCAGGGTCCATGTCTGGAGGAGGACTGGAAAAAAGTTTCTTCACAGCTGTCTGCTCTTCAATCTCTTCCAAATGCAACACAGATGGAACGTTATGGTAAAACATGACTTCTTTATCTGATGTTTTTAATCTTCACGTAATCCTTGACTGTGGGACAGAGTCCCCAGCTACCTGAATCTTGGGAGGTCTCACAGAAGGATATTCCTAAGCACCATCAAATCAAATGATGCTCATCCCCTAGAGACCTGATCCAATTTGTAATGAGTGATAAAGGTGTGACAAGAAGACTGTGGCTGCTGCACAAATGTCATCTAAAGAAGTTCTGGCATGAAAAACTGCAGAAGTTACCACAGCTCTAGTTGAGTGGGCTTTCAATGGGGGTGGAAGGTGAAATCCTTTTGAATGGAAGATAAATGTAACACAATCTCTGAACCATTTAGCTAAGTTAAACTTGGCAACCCAGTTAGCTAAAGAAAGTGAGGAGAAGGCAACAAATAGTTTGTCAGATTTTCTGAAATCCTTTGTTCTGTGAAGATAAAATCTTAGTTGTCTGTAGACATCTAATAAATGAAGGGAATACTTCCCTTTATTGAAAAAATTATGAAAAATGTCCGGTAGTTGTAATGTTTGATTGATACTAGATTCTGCGACTACCTTTGGTAAAAAGGATGAATTATGTAGGGTGGTTTGCAGGACAAAGCCTGAATTTCAGATACTCTTCTGACAGATGCAATAGCCACTAAGAATAAAGATTTCCAAGTGAGAAACTTTAAGTCACATGTAGCTGATAGTTTGAAAGGGGAAAGAGTAAGGACTTGAAGAACTACTGTTAGATCCCACAGAGCAATGGGCTCTTGAAAAGAAGGTCTTAATATTAGGGCTCCCTTTAAAAAGGGTTTACAAAGTTTGTGTGACATGCGGGATGACCCTTAAAAACCCATATGGAAGTTAGAGATTGCAGCTAGATGGACTTCAATTGTAGAGGCAGAAGAACCAGTTTGAAAGAGGGTAGCTAAAAAGTCCAAAACTTTATAAACAGGGGCCGTATAAGGGTCAAGTTCATTATTGAGAGCTCATCTTGCAAATTTTTCCCATTTACTTTGATACAATTTCCTAGTTGAAGGCTTATGATGGGCCACAGTGATTTGTCGGACGGGAGAGGAAAGGGAAGAAAGAATGGTAATCGTGGGAACTGGAGAAGTCACACAGTGAGCTTGAGATGATGGAGATTCAGATGAACCATTCGCTCTGGATGAGACTGTAAATCTGGAGCTGGATCCAGCATCCATGGTTTCTGGAATAGGTGAGGCCAAAGGAAGGGAAACCAAACTTGTTGAGGCCAAAATGGGGCAATGAGGATTGCTGTGTTCTCTGACTTCTTGGCTTTCATTAGAAATTGGGATATCAGAGGGGTTGGTGGAAAGACGTAAAGAAGACTGGGGGGGCATTTGTGGAGAAGTGCGTCTCTGGGTAACTCCTCGGATTGGGGATTAGGGGAAAGTAATGGCTGCACTTGTTCAATAGATCACAGCAAGGTTGGCCCCAATGACTAAACATCTCCTTCATCACTGCAGGATTGAGAGACCACTCATGAAGTATGAGAATAGTCCTGCTTAGTTTGTCCGCTATTACACTGGAGCTCCCCAGAATATGTGTTGCTGTGAGAAAGTGGTTAGAAGAAATCATCCATTGCCAAACTCTGAGGGCTTCTCAACACAGTGGGTAAGATTTGGTTCCTCCTTGTTTGTTGATGTACCAGACTACCGACATGTTGTCCCATCTGAATTGCTAGTGTTCCTAGAGGAAAGGCATCCTGAAATGCTTGCAATGCCAATAGCACTGCCTCATCTCTAGAATACTGATGTGCAAATTGGCTTCCAGTTGGAACCAAGTGCCTTGGACTGTCCTTACCAGATAATGCTCCCCCCACCTCATCTGGGAAACATCTGTGGTCACTATGGCTTATGGTTGTTGAAGAATGAATGGATGGCCTGAAAGAATCTTGGAGTGGATCCCACCATGACAGTTCCTGTTTGCAGTGACTGGTAATCAAGATGTGGTTTGACATTGGCTGATCTATCAGAGACCACTGGGAAGCTAGCAACTAATTTAGGATTCACATGTGATATCTGGCTAAAGGAAATAGAGTGATTGAGACTGCCATCAAGCCTAATGCTTGTAGGATCAATGTGGCTGAAACACTTTTGTTCTGGATAATCTGGCTGACCTGAGATCTGATTCTTTGTAGTCTTTCCAATGGGAGAGAAACAAAACCTGTAACTGTATCCAACAGGGCTCCAATGAATTCTAGTTGTTGTGAAGGTTATAAATTTGACTTTTTATAATTTACTGAAATGTTAGAGATGCACAAAGATGCAGTGTGTAATCTCTTGTCCGTTCTATCTGAAGTCTGCTGGTGGCAGTAAGGAGCCAGTCATCAAGGTGTGGAAAAACTCGAAATCCTTTCAGTCTGAGATGAGCTGCTACCACTGCCATGCATTTGGTGAACACCCGGGGGGGCTGAGGTGAGTCCAAAGGGCAGTGATCTGAACTGGAAATGACTGGCTCCCAGCCGGAAGCAAAAGAATCTCCTGCAGCATTTGTCCATTTTTATGTGGTAATACACATCCTGGAGATCTATAGACCCCATCCAATTGTCTTTTTCCATGAATGGAAGTATGGACTATACTGAGTCTATCTGAAATTTGGTTTGTTGAACTGGCTGAGATCCAGTCTGTTTTTTTTTGGGCACTAAAAAAGAATCTTGAGTAAAACCCGGATCCTATTTGGTCTGGTGGGACTTTCTGGATGACACCTTTCTCAAACAGTTTTTGAATTTCTTCTACTGCTCCTTCCCTGTGACTGGATGGAACATCTGGGAGTCTTTTTGGGGAGTTTTGTAACCTCTGGAAATGATTCCTTGCACCCATTTGTCTGAAGTTATCAGTTGCCAGGTGGTTTGGTGCAAGAATAATCATTCCCCCGACTGCCTCCAGAGGAAGGCAGTTGGGCCTCCATTCAGGGGTGCTGCTAGGAGGTACCACAGAATGAATCTCTGAACCCCAGGTTCTGCTGGCCACCACTGCCTCTAGGGTGGTGTCTTCCATTATTACTTCCACCTCTGCCCCAGGGGAAATCTTTTCCATATGAGTCTTGGAAAATCCCCTAGGACTTCTTAAACAATAGCATTCCACTGCTCTGGTTCCTGGAGTAGGGGCGGTGAGGAGTGGAGAAGAGTATGCCTATGGCAAAAAGAGTCTTCTTATACTTTCACATCTGGCCAGTGTGTCCTTTACCTTAGGACCAAATAGGGATGATCCATCAAACACGTTAACCAACGGCTATTTAAATTTCTTCGCAAAGTCACACAAGAGCATCCAGTCATGTCTTCTAATGGCTGCACCTGAACCTGCTGCTCTTGTTGTCCCTTCAGTTGCACAGGTAATCAGCCTCATGGATGAGTTAAAATTGCTTTGAGGGTGACAAGCTGAGAAGTAACTTTGTCTCATACCGCTTCAGCTACTGCTCCTGGGAGAGTATCCGAGAGCTCTTTGATCAGATTCCTCTGTAACCTAGTAAAGTGCACCATGTAGTTTAAAGACCTGAGAGCGAAGGTCGATGAAGCGTAAATGTGCTTCCTGAATCTATCCATAGTCCTAGACTCCTTGTTAGGAGGATGGATAGTAGGACTTTCCTCAGCAAGTTCCTTCTTTGTGGCTGCCGCTGTCATCATGGTGTCTACTGGTACGTCCTTGGCCCAGTGTTGCTCTTCCTTGGGGGCAGAAAGGATCTGGTCAGGTCTCTTGGGGATCGGTTTGATGGAGTCAGGCATCTTCCACGCCCACTGCTTGATCAGTTTAATGAGCTCATCAGTGGGTGGAGAGATCCAAGAGGTAGAGGGTTGGGCACAAAAAGACTCCAGGTATACTAACTTCTCAAAAGAAGGCTGAATGGAAGACCAGCCACCCCTCTGTTTTAGGACTTCCAGGATGTCCCCGAAGGAAACATCATCAGGGGGTGACCTTGGGGAACCTTCCCCTTCAAAGTCAGTATCCTCAGTGTAGGTCTCCTCAGGAGAATCTAAGTGCTTCCTCTTGCACTTTTTCTTTGCAGGTACTTCCTCGGGGGGGATGTTCTGGGGAAGTGTCCAAAGAAGAAACCACCAAGGTGGGTCTTTTCTAGTACTTTTGTGCCCTCTGTCCTAGGGATGAAACTGAGAGCTCTGGTCGAGGGGAAGTAGAAATTTAGCTCAACAGGGATGGCAGAGACTTGGAGTCCACAGTGGACAAGGCCTTCTCCATGATTTGGAAGGCAGTCTCCACATAGAGGGATGGGAGCCAGAAATAGACTTCTTCAGAACCATGGTCTCACCCAGCACTGAGGAGGCAACCCCCCAAACCGAAGCCTTGGTCGATCTAATGAAAGCCAAAGCACCAAGGGTCATGGAATGCTCCAAAATTAATGAAGTCAATCCATGTCCCTTGAAACCAGCCATGAAGTCTTGACCCCAGGAGGCCTCCGGTTCTGAAAAAACAGAGAAGCTCAAGGTAATCCTCTGTTCCAGAGAAGAGGTTCTTACTGGAACCAAGACAGAGCCAGGGAGGTCAGTGCTGTGGGCTCCAATGACTCAATATGAGTTGGAGGAGGAAGATGAGGTGGTGTCGTATTAGGACCAGTCCCCAGTGCTGACTTGGCTGGGAACCGAGGATAATCCCCTTGCCGTCAGGAGCTGATCGATCAGTCTCATGATGTCTGATTCCGAGACTCTTAGGGGATAAAACAGACAAAGTCAAAGGAGACCTAGAGGGTCTCGGTTCGACAAAGGGGCTTGGTGGATGGTCCTTGAATGGGTCAATCGAAGGGGAGTATCTGCACCTTGGTAAGAGAGGCAAATCTGAATGCTTAGGTACCGATACATTTTCTGGTGCAGAGACTGTTGTAGCTGAATCCAAGGATTTAGTAGGTACCAAGTCCATTTTGCCCATTCAGTGCCGAGGGAACTTTTGACACCAAAGGCTGTTTCAATACTTTTTTAGGCAGTTGTGAGGAGGTACTCGGAACTAAGATCTCTTTTTATACTGAGAAGAAGAGGAGGAGGAGAAGGATGAACTGGCTTCGGCCCTGGACCCAGAAATGGCCTCTTCAAAATTCCCTTTTAGTAAACCTTTCAAGATAATTTTGTTTCTCCGCTCAGTGAGAGTTCTGGTGAAGAAACCATGGCATATACAGCAGTTATCTTGTAAGTACTACTCCCAGAGAGTACATGCAGGAAACATGCCCATTAGAATTGGGCATTTCCCTATCACACTTTCACTTTTAAATCCAGATGTACCCTTAGAAGGAATGTCTGATTTTTCAGCCATTAGAACAAGAGACTAGAAGCACACACACATTACTAAGAAAAATAATAGAAGAGACTTTTTTTTTTTTTTTTTTTTTTTTTTAAGGAAAAGAGAAAAAGAGAAGGAAAATACCAACTACGGTATTCAAGAAATACCTAACAGGTAAGAAAGAGTACCAACAATGGTGTGTAAGAGAAAACTACCAATGGTAGAAATAAGATGTAGAAAAAAAACACTAACAAGATAAAAGCAAGAGGAGCAGGTAGAAGATTAAGTAATGAGAAGATAGTTTAAAGATATACAAGGTAGATAACAAGGAAAAAACTTACTTTAATCAAAAGCCAAAGCTCGAGAGTGGTCGTACGCATCTGACACACGAAGCGGCAATGAGATCTGAGGTAATTTAGAGAGGAGCATTGTGGGTAGAGACAAGCTTGAGAGTTTGGAGAGCACGAGCTGTAGAAATGACCGAGTCAGTTCCAAGGCTTGGAACCAAGCCTACAGTCGAGAATTATGTGAAGACTGACATCAGATAAGTCATATTTTCCCTAGATAACTTCTAGGGAACCCTCCTAAGCTTCCATGCTTCTCGGCGCACAATGCAGTTACACATTGATGCCCAGACAGCAACACAGCTGCACTTTTTGAGGTACGGGGTGCAGGTTTCCACTCAAAAACTTCCATAGATTAGCTAATTTTACTAGTTCTACAGCAGACCCTAGTCCATCTAGCCCATCCTCAACCACTTGTTACAGAACACACCTGACACAATGGAAGGTCAGTTTCCCACCATTTCTCCAGCCAGCCTGATTGATATGGGCATCCTGAGGCAATGTAGCAATTGCCTCATGTGTACAGACAACCTACTACTCCTAAAATATGCAAATACAATATGTGAGAGATGTAGCTATACTATGAATCTGGAATTGAAGCTCTCTCTCGCGTAACAACATATCAGCTACCAAGCACGATGTCAGCACCCACACATACCAAACCAACAACACATAAATCCACTTACATGCAGGTACTCACTAGAAATATTCCAAAACAGCAAAGACTTCCCAAGTGCAAACCTGCACACAATATGATCCCAACAGCACCAACTACACATAACACTACACGTAAAAGTGCCTCACCCAATAAGCCCCTAAGGCAGAACACATCTAAACCAAATGTCTTTGTCATAGGTGACTCCATAGTGAGAAAAAGATGTCCCTCTCATTAGGCTGGACAAGGAGAAGGACACAGCTGCCTGGAGTGACCAAATCATGCACACAAGTCTCTCAACAACATGTACTGTTACAACTGAGGAGAAACGTGATGGAGCTTTCAGATTATATGTCCCTAGCCCTAAGCAGCATTCTTCCCTCACCCCAGGTGATGACACAGCGCAAACCAGGTTGGTGGCACAGCACGAAGCATCAGAGACTATCCATGTGCAACTAACAGTGGGTAAAACTGCCTTCCAGTTTATAGCCTGCTACAGACCACCCTCCCAAACCCAGGAACCCCACTCGGCCTTCCTGAGAACACTGGAAAATATGAAGGTCTCTCCAAACACCATTATATTGGGCGACTTCAACTACCCAAACATAGACTGGGAGCATTACTTTAGCTCCAACACCCTAGCCCAAAGCTTCCTAGAATTTATAAACTCAAATGCTATGGAACAACTTGTTACCACTCCCACAAGAGGGGAAAACATACTGGACCTGATCATCACCAACATGGGGACTCTATGCTCCAGACCAGAAGTGTATCCCTCACTGGTAAGATCAGACCATAAACTAATCTCACTGGATATTCACATCCGGACCCCACCTCCTGCCCAGAAAACCACAGTGAAAAACTTCTCTAAAGCAAATTTCACACTCCTCAAAACAGAGGTGGAATCCTTCAAAGCCCCCAGGCCTGTGGAAAATACAGCCCAGACCGCAGAATCCTTTATAAATGCATTCTATGAACACCTTCAGGAAAGCATGGATCATGCAATCCCAAATAAAACCAAGATCCAATCCTCCAAAGGCAGACATCCTGTCTGGTGGACCCCAGCCATAAACAAACTATACAATAGAAGGAGGAAGCTACTAAATGATAGAGCAAAATCCCAAAAAGGGAAGGCATCTCTGATCAGTATTAGCAAAAAACTACGGGCACTCATAAAATCGTCTAAGGCCAGCTTCGAGAGAAAAATTGCACAGGACACTAAGGATAATCACAAGGCTTTCTTTAGTTATGTTAAGAACCTGGGTGGGAACTCCCAGATATGCTCAGAATTAGTCCAAAATGACAAAAAATACACCGAACCCACAGACATTGCCAACATCCTAGCTGGCAGGTTCAGCGCAAACCCCCCCCCCCACCAAAAGGGCAAATATCTATCCCAGCAGAGTGCTGCCCCCCTGACATCTCCAAAGCACAAAACACAGCATCAATGGGACCAGACGGTGTCCCGGGCTGCGTCCTACATGAACTCCAAGAAGAGCTAAACCCAAACATAAAACTACTGTTCAATCTCAGCCTTACTACAGGATATGTACCCAAAGAGTGGCGTACAGCAACAGTGGTCCCTCTCCACAAAGGTGGTGCCTCAACGGATCCTGGAAACTATCGCCCCATACGCCTGACTAGCTTGGTCTGCAAAGCTATGGAAAGGATCATCATGGACCTCATAAATAAAGATATTGGGGACCTACAGACACTGTATCCTAACCAGTTCGGCTTTGTTAAGGGCAAATCCTGCCTCTTAAACCTGGTTGATTTCAATGAAACAGTCACCAAGGCCATTGATGAGGGGAAGGTGGTCCACACAGCCTACCTGGACCTCGCAAAAGCCTTCGATACAATACCCCACTCGGGCATTATAGATAAGCTCACCAGCTTAAATATGAACCCCTATGTCACTAGATGGGTTGCAAACTGGCTCAAGGACAGAACCCACATGGTTAGAATTGCTGGAGCCATGTCAGACTCCAAACCAGTTACAAGTGGCATCCCACAAGGCTCAGTCCTGGGACCTCTCTTGTTCGGTATATATTTCTCGGAGGTACAGGCCAACACGTAAAGACTGTGGCTGACTAAGTTCGCAGATGACTGCAAGCTGGGCACCGTAATAGACTCTCCAGCCGACACAAGCATCATCCAAAAGGGCCTCATAGTAACAGACAACTGGTGCCAGAGCCATGGCCTCAAACGCCAAAAAGTGTATAGTCATCCCCTTTGGCAAAAACAAAGTGCCCACAAATTACCACATAGGTGGTAATCCATTAAGTACAGAAGAAGTAATTAGGGACCTGGGGACCCAAGTTGATAGCAGTCTCTCATTTGACAACCACGTAGCCAAAGTGGTTAGAAAAACATTTTATATAGCCCACCTAATCATGAAGGCATTCACATCTAGATCAGGGGAGGTCATCGTGCCTCTTTACTCATCCCTCATCAGGCCTATAATTGAGTACAATGCCCCATTTGGGATGTACCTTACCAGACACCTGCAGCAACTGGAAAGACCCCAAAAGTACCTCACCAAGAGGATCAAAGGGCTCAAACAGATGCCATATGCTGCCCGGTAAAAGAAACTCCAGCTCTACTCAGTGGCATACCGCCTGTTCAGGGGCGATCTCTGCCTGACGTATAAAGCCATGTCCAACCCGGAATTAATGGACATGGCTTCACCTCAGAAAATCCAAATCCCATCGAGCTACATGCTCGAGAGACTTAAACCTCAGCACTGAAATAAATAGGACATGCTGGAGGGACAGACTCATAACCCAGAGGCTCCCTTCACTCTGGAATAAAATCCCAGTCCAGGTTAGGCAGAGTCCCTCATTGACTCTCTTCAAGACGAATCTTGATGAGTGGATGGGAGATCATAGGTTTAACCCGGGTATCACTTCTGTGTCACTGTTAGACAGAGGCACAGTATACTAACCTCGAGAAAGGGCATAGCAAAATTAATTTAAAATGGGTGGCGAAAGCCAAACACATTCTGGCTAGGCTTATAAATGCCCTAGGGCCGATACCCTAGTATGAACCTATGAACCTTCTGGTGTTAATCCAGGGGGATCCAGTTTCTGACAGCCTAGGATTATATGATCGACAGATCACGCTGCTTTGTCAGAGATGGTAGTCATCTGTTGCCTCTAGTCTTTATGTTGCTGTCAAAGGTACTTGCCTGCCCCATACTGCCTTTCTTTTTTAGACAATGTCATAAGAACAAAATTCCAGACATACAAATATCAAGAAACAAACTCAGGGCTATGCTGCTTAATGCTAAGAGTCTAAATTAGAAACTGCACTCACTTGAATCACTTTTCACCCTTGAAGATGCTGATGTTTGCGCAATCACAGACACATGGTTGAAGGCCTCAGCGAGTACCCCAGCCATGCAGGGCTATAATGCCTTCCACACATTCAGATCATACAACAAACATGAAAAAAAAAAGGAAGGAGGAGTATCCATTTTCATTAAAAAAAAAATACATTTCTAGACTGGTTAACAGGCATGACTCTCTAGAGTTGCTCCAAGTCTAACTGTAGGAAAGACCCCCTCCACATCATTGTTAGATATAGTTGCCCCACCATAAATCACAAAAACCACACAGCCTACCTGGACCTACGTGAGTTACACTCAGTACTGCAAAATACCTTGGTCATGGGTGACTATCCTTCTGTCGACTGAGTAATATATATGAGCACAAACGTGCTTGCTCAAAGGTTCCTTGACATTAGCAGGTTGTCAGCACCCCCACATATCACTGCACCACCTCATGTGTGGGGCCCTCCCTGGTAAAGTCTGATCATAAATCAGTCTTGTTCGAAGTAATGATTGTATCTGACCCACCCTCTGGAGCAAAAAGGTTAAAAAATTTCTCCAAAGCAAACTAGAGCCTACTGATCGATGGCACCAATACTTTCAGACCCAATGCCAACACTGACAGCAATGACCCCTATACTGAGGTTTACACAAATGTCCTGTATAAACACCTATTATAAATGCATACACTCAGCCACGGTGGAACGGATCAAATCAAGATCCTCATGAAAAAATAAGCCACCCTGGGGGACATCCAACATAAATAGGTCATACAGTAAGATAAAGAAACTGGTGTCAATAAACAAGAGGGAACAGTCCCAGCAAAGGAAGAACTCCCTCCACAGCATAAACAAGCAGATTAGACATCTTGTAAAGTCCTCTAAAACTAATTATGAAACTAAATTAGCATCTCTAGCTAAGGAAAATCACAAAGCATTTTTTTTAGCTACATCCAAAATCTAAAAGTGAAGGCCTAGCTGTGGATGGCAGCACTTATACTGAACCAGAGGACATCGCCAACCTGACAGGTCTGGCAAAAACTTCACCCCCCATCCCCAAAAATCTTACCCCAAAACATACCTGTCACTAGTCTTCTGCCTAGTACCTCCAGATCAGGTCATAGCTGCAAGCTCCAAGGCCAAAAAGACACCCTCTATGGGACCGGAAAACATCCCAGGCTGCTTGTTAAATGGTCTGAAACAGGAGTTAAAAGAACCACTGAGCATGCTTGGCTTTGTCCCAGCTGAGTGGAAAACAGCAACTGTAATCCCCTTGCACAAAGGGGGTCCCTCAACCGACGCCAGGAACTATAGACCTATAAGCCTACCCAGTCGTAACTGCAAGGCCATGGAGAGAATCATCATGAATCTTATCAACAAGGATATAGGTGACCTTCAAACTCTTGACCCGACCCACTTTGGCTTCATTAAGGGCAGATCTTGCCTGATGAACTTTGAGAATGTCACCAAGGCCCTGGATGAAGGCAAAACAGTTCACACTGCCTATCTTGACTTAGCCAAGGCCTTTGACATAATCCCTCACCCAGGCTTCATTGAGAAACTCACCCAATTGGGGATTAACCCTTATATCAACAGATGAGTTGCCAACTGGCTCACAAACAGAACACATACAGTCTGCATGAACATGTAAAAGTCCATTCTACTAGAGTAATTGCTACTTCTTCAGATTTTCTAGCTAGACTGTCTATGGAAAATATTTGTGCTGCAGCCACATGGTCAACCCCCCACATCTTTATTACTCATAACAAACTAGATTTGATCTCCAGGAATATAGCTTCATTTGGATCTATGGTACTGAGGAATATCCTTCCTTGAGCCACCCAGAATTCAAGATGCTAGGGATGCTGTCCCATACATGAGAAAGATTGACATCATCACAAAGAATTTATGTACTTACCATAAAGTTCCATGTTTGTTGTCCATCTCCACCATTATTCTCACAACCTTTCCACTAACCCTCATCCTAGTTTCTTAGGAGACCAGGTAATAAAAGAAGATAGTTCTTTTCATGGACTCAGTGATTTTAGAAAATGTCATGTAATAAAATATTTTCTTACCCTTATTTCTTGTTTTTTCATATAATGTTTATGGGCCTTTTTTTGGCAAACAAGATTTGAGGTAATGGAGAGATGCATTCTGGGAAGGGTGTCTGAGAGCTGGGTTGAAGGCCTTGAGCTTTTGTACAAGTCTGAGACAGATCCAAGGGATCGGATCCAACCCATATATGAGAATAAAGGTGGACATGGACAACACACATGGAACGTTATGGTAAGTACATAACTTCTTTTTTCTTTGACATTTATTTTTTCTTGCCATGGCCTGATGAGGCATCTTGGACTTTTATGTTCCTTGAAAATGCTCCCCATGCCAGATCTGAAGCATGTGTGGAAACTTCCTGGCAAGGGGAGGGAACCAGAAAAGGCACTTGTGCTTGAGTGATATCTAGTAGATCTACCAAAGAAATTTCATTTTGATGGAGTAGAAGAGAATAATTGGAATGTTTAGGGGAAGACAGTGTTATGCCCAAATTGACTTGAGATATCACTGAATTTTCCTCATATGGAGTCTGGCAAATGTTTTTGTATGGTACACTCCAGGGTACTCAATATCTCTCCTGCTGGAGTCAATTCTAGGGAAAGAAAAGACTGGAAGTAAACAGTTAAAAATTCATCTTGTCCTGAGGCATAAATACCACCCTGGAAACAGTGCTGAGTTTACAGCATAGGAACACCAGATACTGAGATGGAAGGACAGAATTTTTTAAGTTTATTGTTAAGCCTAGGTGACAAAAAAGGTCCATGGTGAAGAACAGTTGTTTAAAATCTTACCATAACGATAGATGTCCTTCTCCCCTCTATTACAGTATTTTTTACATGAGAGAGTTCACTGCCGTAGGCCACTTTACAAAAGTCTTTCACTACTGTAGGGTGCGTGGTACATCGCATGTAGGCTGCTCTCATACGTCTGTGTTTCTTTAAGCGTTTTTAAAAAGGAATGGAATGCTATAGCAGGAGAGGCCTAAAGAAAGTAGAGTATGACCATCCAAAGAAAAGAACCAAACAACCAGGGGGAAGGAAGGAGGGATTGGAAAACTGCGACAGAGAAGAGGAGGATGTCTATCATTATGTTAAGACTTTACACAACTATTCTATGCCCTTCTATTCATCTGTTGCAATACTCTTTACATGAGGGAGTAGGAAGAAGCAGTTGAGCTGTTTAGAAAGCCATGGAGTATAGCTCTAGCAAACCCTGGCCTAGACTTAGAAATGCCATCCAATTTGTAATGTTTAGTGAAGGTATGCAGAGAAGTCCATGTAGCTGCTTCAAGAATAGAGCCAATATCTAATCTCTTGAAGAAAGCACCTGATGAAGCTGCAGTCCTAGTGGAATGGGCCTTTACAGAAGAAACAAGGGTCTTACCATGCTTCATATAACAAAACAAAATAGCCTTAGAGATCCAAGTAAAAATTGTCTACTTTGAAACAGGCAAGCCCAGAGCCCTAGTATGATAACACACAAAAACTCATCTGATTTCCTAATAGATCTGGTCTTGTCTAAGTTGCCTATGCACAGCCAGAGTGTGCAACACCTTATCACTAGAATTTTGTGGAGAGGGAAAGAAACTAGGTACATAAACGGATTGGCTTAGTGATAATTCATTGACTACCTAGGCATAAAAGAAAGGGGTCTTTATTGAAAACCAAAAAGGGAGGAGAGGCCATTAAGGCCCGGAGCTCAGACTCATGTCTGGCTGAAGATATAGCAAGTAGTACAGTTTTCCAGGAACAAAGTTGCAGGGACACTTATGAAGCTGGCTTAAAAGGGGAGAGTCATCTTTTTGAATACAAAATTAAGATCCCAGTGAGGAGGAATAGGTTTCCTGGGAGGTGTAATGTGATGGAAGCTTTTAAGAAATTGTTTATCATCAAATCTTGTAGTGGGGGGGGGTAGAGGCAGACGGACAGAAACAGCTGACATATGGGCCTTCACCAAAGAGCAGGCCAAGCCAGCATTGAGCAATTCACACTAATAGGATAGAACCAAGGGGACTTCCACTGAAGGTGGATCCTGCTTTTGTGAGAGACACCAAAGTGAAAATCTCTTCCACTAGATAGGTAAACCTTTCTGGTATTGGATTTCCTGACCTCCTGTAGGACCCTTAGCACTTCCTCAAAGAACAGGTGTTTGAAAGAAATTAAAACCATATCATCCACAGAGTCAACTGGAGGGTAGACAAGTGGGGATGGATGAGAGTTCATTTGTCTTGTGAGAAGGACCACACTGTGAGGTAACTTGTGGTGACTGCACTTGGCTAAATGCAAGAGAAGAGGGGAACCAATGCTGTCTTGGTCAAAAGGGAGTCACCAGCAAGATTTTTGGTTTGTCCTGCTGAAGTTTGAGCAGGACTTCTGGAAATTAGCAGAAGGAGGGAATATATACAGAAACATCCCCTTCCAAGAGAACAAAAGGATGTCCACCTTCCAGAACAGGGGGTGTGGAACTCTGTCACAAAATTGTGGAAGTTGTCTGTTCATGGGGGGAGGCAAAGAGATCTATTTGAGGTATACCCCCACTGGTGGAAAATGTCCAGAAACACATCCCTTTGAAGCATGAAGGGACCTGTTCAAGGTGTCTGCCACACAATTTCAGAACTTACACTGCCTGAAGAGCCACCTGATATTGGACTGCCAGCTCCCAAACCTGGAGTGCCAGATTGCATAGTTGGTAGGATTTGGTTCCCTCCTACTTGTTCACATACCAGAGGACCGTTATATTGTCTGTAAACAGCGTTAACGGTCCTGGAAGGAAGGGAGTATGAAAGGTCTGAATGGCTAGCAGCAATGCCCTCATCCCTTTGTTGATAGGGGACAATGCCCTAATTTTCAAGTTCCTAACAGTTGCCCCCCACCCCACATTCAAAATGTCTGTGAACAGCTCTTGAACTGGTGGCAGAGGATGCAAGGGGACTCCTGGGGTTGAGGGAGACATGTTGGATCCACCACTGTAGTTCCCACTTCATATAGGGGATGAGAGGAACTGGAAAGTCCAGAGGATATGAATGCTGTATCCAAACTGACTTTACAAACCATTGGAGTTTTCTCATGTGAAGTTTTGTCAAAGCTAGCATTAGAATAGTGGATGCCACGAATCCCCAAACCCTGAAGAATGCTCTGGCTGAAATGTGGTGAAGAGGCAGAAGGTTTTTGAAGCAGGACATGAGGTCTTGCACCTTATAAGGAAAATGAGTGACCCTCATGAGATCTGTCTGTATCCTGCACCCTAGGGAGATGTGATCCTGACAGGGAAAGAGAACTGATTTTTTTGTGGTTTATGGTGAATCCTGGGCATTATAGAAGAGAAATGGTAAGGATGTTTTGCTCTAGGATCTTCGAGGAGGTTGCCATAAAGAACAGATCACCTAAGTAAGGGGGAAAATGTGGATGCTCTGAGGCCTGCAGTAGGCAATCACAAGGGCTAGACATTTTTTTTTAAATACTATTCGTGCAGTAGAAAGTCCAAAGGGCAAGGCAGAGAACTGAAAATGCTAGGAAGCCACAGAGAAACGTAAAACCCTCCTGCAGTTGGGGTGGATGGTAATGTGTAGGTATGCATCTTTGCTATCCAAGGAAGCCAAGTAGGCTTGTGACAGAATAGGGAGAACAAGGTTTGAAGAGTTAACATATGGAAGGTGGATACCTTTAGGAAGGTGTTGAGATGAGACAGATCCAAAATGGGTCTTCAAGGACCATCCTTTCTGGGCACTAGGAACATTCTGGAGTAGCAACCTCTTCTTTTTTGGTCTTGAGGAACTTCTTGAATGGTCCCTTGTCTCCGCAGGTCTAGTACTACCCTCTGGAAAGGAGGGTAGCTGTTCCTTTGGTGGTTGAGGGCTGCCCCTTAAGCAGCAGGGAATCCCACACCATAATGCATCCTTTTTGAATAATAGAGAGAAACCAGGAGTCTTGAGTTATGCTTTCCCAGACTGGCAGAAACAGACAGAGGTGCTGGGAAAGTGGAATGTGGGTGATGTGGTTTGGGCAGAGGGAACCAGTCTTGTCTGGAAAGGGCCACTTCTGAGCCAGAGTTGCAGAAGCAGCCCTGGTCTGCTGAGGCCTCCTATGATCCTTTTTTGTTTTAGGTGGAAGTGGGTGGGAGTTCCTACATACAAAAGTAGTTTTTGCGGAGTACTTTTGCTGAAATTTAAGCACTGGGGAGACAAAGATGTGTTTCAATTCCTTTCCCTTTTCCTGCAGAGATTTAAATAAATTAGCAGTTGCAGGGCCAAACAATGCAGAGTTGTCCAAAGGGGCATCTGTAAGCTTACATTTAATGTCCACTGGTAATGGTTGGAGTCATAACCAGGAGAACCTCCTTAAGACTGAGTCAGAGGCAGCTGCCCTGGCAGAAGCCTCTGCAGCATCATAGCTGCATTTGATGAAGTGGCGGGCTGCCTGTGAGGAGGCTCCAAGCAATGATGCAGCCGAGGTTTTATTCTGAGTCTGAGTCAGGCAAATCAGAAATGATCTGGAAGAGCTGAGACAGAAGCTCTAGGACAAATCTGATCAAGTGTGTTTGGTAATTAATAGCTCTAAATTCCAAGGTGGCTGAACTTTCTTGCCCAGCTTTCCAGGATGTTGCTGTCCTTATCTGAGGGAAGAAGAGAGGTTGAAGGCAGTAACCTGGATGGTTTGTCTGAAGCCACTGAAATAACCAATGGGTCTGCTGAAGGATATTTAAATAGGAACTTACAGTCCTCGGGGACCTGGTAAAATCGGTCAGGATTCTTAGGGGCAAGAGCTTGGCAACTGGAGGCCTTGAAGGCAGAGGCAAAGGCATCTACAAAAGCAGGTAACACAGGCGGAACAGCTGAAGGGGTGGGTGCTTCCACCTGCAGAAGGAAAAGCATATTCTAGAGTGGAGAGGATCTGTGTGGAATAGGCCACAGATTCTTCTTCCGAGGAAGTGTCTTCATCTGAAGAAACCTCTTCCCTAACCCTTTTATGTGCAGTAGCTGTGCAGGGTGGAGTAGGGACTGAAACCCCAGAAGGGGGCTTAAGGGCTTTGAAAAAGCCTTGGGTGAATTATTCCCAGTCACTGTGGGGTTCCTTTGCTGGGTACAAGTGTTTTGTTTTCTGCTGCTTCTTTTGATGCAGGTCTGCCCAATGTAACGTAGGAGGTCCAGACGCAGACCTACATTCAATAATATACAAGTAAATTTCCTCCTGCACCAGGATCCGAGATATCCCTTAGGGCCTTCAGTTATCACGAGCCTTAGGTCCCCCTACACATCCAAGATGGATGCCTGCTCAGCCTCTGAGGACTTGCCTGTGGTCGAATCCAAGGCAGCCTCAACACTGGGCTGGGCCTGTGATCCAGAACCAGGAACCGTATGTAGCTACGGGCTCTCATCTGCCTCAGGAGAGATGTCTGTAGTAAGAGACACAGCAGAAGCTTCAGGCCTCAGCTTTTTGGCTTTCTGCTTAGCGACTGACTCGACCTCAAGCCCCAAGAATCCCTCCATCGTGCTTTTAGCTAGTAACTTTAAGCACTGGTTTCCCAAGTAAATGGCTAAGGAAGAAAGTCTACTTAAGGTCTTGGGCACAAAGACCTGGCAAATGGGACAGGATTTGTGGTCGCGGGTAGACCCTAGGCAGAACAAACACTAGAGATGGCTACGGAAAATGTCACAATTCAAAAAATAAGAAAACAAAGGGAGGAAAGAAGAAAAGAGGATTAGTAATGGCAGAATTTAAAGAAGTAGAGACTGAAGTTATAGATTTCCTGTGAAGTGAAGGATTTAGTGTAGAAAATCCAACTCAGTTAATGTCACAGCATGGTGGAACAATAAATCCCCAAATTAAAGAGAAACAGGTGGATTGGAAAACGTCTGATCAATTGCCACATTATGATGCTCTGGAACCTTCAGTAGGAAGCCAGTACAAAAGTTCAGTTGGAATTGCAAGGGAAGGAGCAGGAAATAGTGGCAAATGTGACGCAGGCAATGTTGTCAAGTGATGGGACAATGAGTTCCTCTATGAAGGAGAATGATGAGACAATTAGTTCCTCTTTGAAGTAGAACCATGGGATGCAGCTGAAGTGGATATGTCATAGGAATGTGTTCTGGAACTTTCTGTATAATGCCCACAGGAAACAGACCAAAGAATGTGCCCTCAGTTTAGAAGAAAATGATCTAAGGGAAGAGTTGCTTGACTTGACAGATATTATTAAAATCAATGAAAGAAATAGATTATAGAAAGTGAATAAGGCCCAAAATGTTAGAAGTCTGATAAAACAGATGAACACAGTAATCAAGACTGTTAATAGAAATTGATGATACCATCATCATCAACCCTCTTTTTCCCATTTTTTACAAGGGGTCAAAGTGTTGTCTACTGTCACCTTCTCTCACTATTCAATGCAACTCTCCTGCCTTCTTTGACATTCATGCCTGACTGCCGCAGCTCTTCTCTCACACAATCCATCCACCTCTTTGCTGGATGCTCTTGTTTCCTCTTGCCTTCTTCCTGTCTGTCCCAAATCATCTTCACTACATTGTCTTCTGCTTTTCTGGACATGTGCCCAAACCACTGTAATCTGTTCTCTTTCACCTTACTGCAACTGGAGCTACTTTGGCTTCTTCTCTTATACCCTCATTTCATCTGTCCCACAGAGTGCATCCCACCACTCATCTCAAGTACTTCATCTCCATCACCTCCAATTTCTCAACTGCTCTGCCTTTACTGCCCAGGTTTTTGTGCCATACTGTAGTACTGGTCGCACCATTGTTTGTATTGTACACCTTACATTTCAGCTTTTTTTGCATTCTTCTGTCATATACCACACCTGACACTCTGTGCCAGTTGAGTACAGCCCTCCTAACTCTAGCTTTGACCTCCTCATTCAGACTTCCCTTTTCATCAACCACCCCATAGTTGAAGCTGTTACCTGGTTCCACTATTTTTTCTTTCTATCTCAATCTCTTTTGTACTCCACTATTTGCTGCCATTACAGCTTTATTATCTGTACTCAGTTTTATCCCATGTGCCTTCAGTGTTGCATTCCATTGCCCTATCCTTTGCTGAAGTTCTTGTTCAGAGTTTACCTGTAATGACACATCATCTGCATACAGCAACTTTGTTGATCTGTCCCCTCCGACCTGCTTGCTAATGTAGTCATCGCCAGTATGAACAGCAGTGGGTTCAGAGCTGAACCCTGGTGCACAACACTCTCTGGGAACCCCTCTGTGAGACTGAACACTGTTCGCACTTGACTCACTGGGTCATTGAACATAGCTTGCACATAATTCTACCAATGTTTCTGGCAACCTTCAGACCACTGCAGGACTGCCCAAATCAGCTTTCTTGGGACCTTGTCATGTGCTTTCTCCAAATCTAGGCATGCCCAGTTGGACTCTTTCTTCATCTCTAGCTTCTTCTCCACTATCGGTCTCACTGCAAACGCTGGATCAGTTGTGCTGTATCCTAATAAGAATCCAAACTGCTCATCCCCCATCTTACTTTCTACTACTTTGCATATTCATTTACTAATCACCCTCAACAGAACTTTCATGTAATATGACAGGAGTTTGATATCTCTGTACTGTCCACAGTTGTGAATGTCCCCTTTGTGCTTGAACACTAGCACTAATATGCTTATTTTACAGTCATTTGGAATATGCTTTTCTGTCCACACTGCTATGAGTACCCTCAGGTGCCATTTCTCCCCTGTCTCACCCAGCATATTTATCTTATTTGCTGTGACCTCATTTGAGCCTGCTGCTTTCTCTGACTTCATTTCCTTAGTGTTTTTTTTCTACTTCTTCGATTTTGGGTTTCTTCTGTTCTCTCGTTATAGGCTGTATCTGGGGCAGTACCACTTCTATGGGGTTTTTGTTATTCAGAAACTGCTGGAAGTACTCCTTCCATCTGCCTTTGCTGTCCTGTGGACTGGTAAGCAGGTTGTTGCTGGCATCCCTTATGAAGGGTGTCTGACCATCTTCATCTTTCTGTCTTTCTCTTGCAAGTGGATGTAGTTTCTTTGTGCCATAAACTGAACTTACTTTCCAGAAGCTAGCAGAATGCCATTGATGCCTTGTTCATTGCTACTGCAACTCCTTTCTTAGCCAACCAGTATTCCTTCTTAGCCTGGACCATCTTTTCAATCTTCTACTTTTTCCTGCACTCCTCCTTTCTTTTGATGACTTTCTGGACTTCTGTATTCCACCACCAGCTTTTCTTATGCACCTTATTTCCATACCTGGCTTAGCCACATATCTTTGATAAAAAAGTTATATTCTTACCATAACGTTCCATCTGTGTTGTTCATCTTCATTCATTCATGACTGATGGGTCTCTGTTCCGTCCTCGAAACTGACTCGGCCGATATAACAAGCTTGCGCTAGCCAAAAACTCTCGAGCTAAGTCTTACCCATAGTGCTCATCTCCTCAGATTGAGTTTGCCCGTAAAGATAGAAAAGGCAGAGGCTTTATCTGAGCAACTGCCCTATCAGGTAACCAGGACCAAATCCGAACCTCCAAGAGTCTTTCAGAGAGGGGAAGGAGGGTAGGATGTCATGCATGAATGAAGATCAACAACACAGATGGAACGTTATGGTAAGAACATAACTTCTTTATCTGATGTTGTTAATCTTCATTCATTCATGACCCCAGCTACTTTACATCCTTAGAGGCCATATGGAAGGATATTCCTGAGCACCATTGAGCCAAATGATGCTCCTTCCCGGAGACCATATCCAGTTTGTAATAAAGGTATGAGGTGTAGCCCAAGTAGCTGCTGTGCAAATGTTGTCCATAGAGGCTCTAACATGAAAGGCCACTGAAGTAGACACTGATCTGATGGAGTGAGCCATGAATTTAGTTGGTAGAGTTATTCTGTTCTGTTGATAAACAAAGGTAATGCAGTCTCTTAATCATTTTGATAAAGTGACTTTAGAAACTGACTTACCTAATCTTGGACCTGAGGAGGATAGGAATAGTTGGTCTGATTTCCTGAATGATTTAGTTCTAAGTAAAAACGTAACTGTCTATATACATCTAGCAAGTATAAATGGTATTCACCTTTGTTAGAAACATTTGGGAAGAAAACTGGCAAATCAATGGACTGGTTGAGATTTGAATCTGAAATAACTTTGGGCAGAAAAGAGGGATTAGTCCGAAGTGATACTGTCTCTTTGTGGAAAATGATGTATGGGCAATTTACACACAAAGCTTGTAACTCTGATATTCTCCTGGCTGAGGTGATGGCTACCAGGAATAAGATTTTCCAAGACAAAATCTTTATATTGCAGGTGGCTGATGACTCAAAGGGTTGACAAGTTAAAGTTTATAAGATTAGTGTCAAATTCCAAGGTTCAATAGAATCTTTAAGAGGTGGTCTCAAATGCACGACTCCCTTTAGGAAGGTTTTGCAGAGACGGTGGGACATCAATGAAGAATCATTAAAGCCATTATGAAAATTGGAGACAGCTGCTAAGTGAACTGTGATAGTTATGGCTGGGGCTCCTGATTGGAGTAAAGTTGACAAGTATTCTAAGACCTTATGGATCGGGGCTGAGGAGCAGTCTATTTTTTGTTCTTTAGCCCAGATCAGAAACCTATCCCATTTACTATGATAAAGTTTCCTGGTGGATGGTTTATGGGAAACCAAAAGTATCCTTTGCACTGGGGAAGATACATTACTCTGCCTGGCAATTAGTGGAAGTGGAGAAACCAAGCAGTCAGCTTGAGACTCGGTATGTCAGGATGGACCAGTCCCTGTGGATGAGCCAGAGTCCACGGACAGTGAACTAGGTGAGGTCATAGGAAGGGGAACCAGACTTGATGGGGCCAATAGGGTGCAATGAGGATTACTTTGCTTCTCAACCATTGTGCTTTCTTTATGAAATGAGGAATGAAGGTAAAGGGAGGAAAGGCATAAAGTAGTCCCAGGGGCCAATCGTGTATCAGAGCATCTCTCAGTGACTCCCCCTTGAGAATGGATCAGGGTGAAGTAGCTGCTGCATTTGTGGTTTGAGGGAGAGGCAAAGAGATTGCAGCAAAGCTGGCCCCAACAACGAAATATTTGTGTCGCTCTTACGGGATTGAGAGACCACTCGTGAGGCATCAGAATGTTTCTGCTCAGTTTGTCCACAATCACACTGGAATACCCGGGAATGTGCATTGCTATGAGAAAGTATTTGGAATCTATCGCCTACTGGCACACTCTCATGGCTTCCTGACATAATGGATAGGATCTGGTTCCTCCTTGCCTGTTGATGTACCAGACCACTGACATATTGTTTGACTGGACAGTAATTGTCCCTGACGGAAGGGTCGCTTGCAATGCTATGAGGACCACCCTCAGTTCTAGGACACTGATATGCAGATTGGCCTCTAAGAGGGACCAAGTACCTTGGATGGTTCTTCCCTGAAAATGCCCCCCACCCCACCCCATCAGGGAGACATCCGTAGTCACTGTAGCTATGGAGTGAAAAAGGGAGACTCCATAATTCCTTTTCTGGCTTCATCAACAATTTAGATCTTGTTTGCAACGGTTTGTTAAGCAAATTGGGTAAGACACTGGGCTCATCATTATAGACCACTGAGATACTAGGAAACATTGAAGCAGCCTCATATGAAATCTGGCTAGTGGGACCAGAGTGATCATTGCTGCCATGGAACCCAGAAGTTGCAAGACCAATCGGGCTGGGACTAGGTCTTGAGAGGGTATAGCTTAGAGGTGAGATCTCAACCTTTATAACCTGTGATGACAAAGCGACTAGACAGGACTTTGTGTCTAACATTGCCCCAATGAACTGCTAGTAGCTTTGACTTTCCTTGTTTATTAAGATGCCTAGTATATCAGCCAATTTTAGAGTACAGAATACAGCTTGGAGCAGTAGACTCTTGGTTGGAGTGGTAAGGAGCCAATTGTCTAAATATGGAAACACCCGGAATCCTTGCAGTCTCAAGTGAGCTGTAACTACTGCCATGCATTTGGTGAACACCCTGGGGGCTGTGATGAGACCAAACGGCAGTACTCAAAATTGGTAGTGATTGGCTCCCAGCCGTAAGCAGAGATATCTTCTGGATCGTTTGTCCATTTTTATGTGGTAATACACATCTTGAAGATCTATGGAGCACATCCAATCATCTTTTTCCAGAAATGGAAGGATAGACTGAACCGTGACCATCTGGAATTTTGTTTGCCTGATGAACTTGTTTAGGATGCTGAGGTCCAAAACTGGCCTCCAGTCCCCTGTCTTTTTTGGCACTAAAAAGAATCTGGAGTAAAACCCGGATCCTATTTGGTCTTGTGGGACTGTTTGGATGACACTTTTTTCTAGCAGCTTTAAAACTTCTTGTGGTGCTGCATCCCTCTGACTGGGTGGAACATCGAGGATTCGCCTCAGTGGCCTTGGATAAAGGTTGAAGGAGATATGGTAACCTCTGGTCATTATCGTCTGCACCCTGGAATCTGATGTTATTGAATGCCAGGCCAAGTGGTGCAGGGAAAAATGTCTCCTGACTGCTTCCAGAGGTAAACAATTGGGCCACTCTTCAGGAGCGCTGATAGGGCTGCCCAGAGAAGGACTGGGGTAGGAGGGTGCCTTATGGTTAAGGTGTTTGCCTTACAAACACAAGATGCAGGGTTTGAGTCTCACAAGGGATAATTGGCTAGGCTTACAATGGCTTGCAAGGGCAGTTAGCTTAGGACTAACCTATGAACTATGACTCCCTGGAGCCCTGGTTTCACGGGCCCCCTCTGCCACGGGAGCGGCATCTTCCTGATGAGTTCTCCCCTCTGCCCTGGGGAGAGAGCTCATCACGTGTGTCATGAAAAGGCCCTTGGGATTTTTTAAACCACATCTTCCCACCTCTCTGATTGCTGGTATAGGATTGTTGAGGGGTGGAAAAGCATACGCCAATGGCAGACAGGGTCTTTCCATCCTTCTCACACCTGGCTAAAGTATCTAACTTTTGGGCCAAAGAAGGAAGACTCATCAACAGGAGCGTTGATGAAGGAAGACTTGAAGGGGTCCGCAAAGTCACACAAGGACGTCTCATGACAATGCCTGTATCTGCTGCTCTGGCTGCCCCCTCAGTTGTATGGGCAATCAACCACAAGGAGGAATTAAAAATGGACTCTAGGGTGGCAAGCTGAGAGGCAACTTTGTCACATACCTCATCCAGCAATGCTACTGCCAAGGTTCCTGAATGGTCTGTAATCAGGTCCTTCTGAAGATGGGTAAAAAGTGCCAGATAGTTCAGTGACCATATGTCGAAGGTCGCTAAATCATAAGCCCGTTTCCCTAGTCTGTCTATCATCCAGGACTCCCTGCTCGGAGGATGGACAGTTGAACTCTCTTGAGCAAGTTCTTTCCTAATGGTGGCCGCCACCACCATAGAATCTACTGCCAAGTCTTTGGATTAACAAGGCTGATCTTGTGGAGGAAAAAGAATTTTATCAGTTCTCCTGGGAATTGGCTCAATGGTGTCACGGGCTTTCCAAACGCACTGCACGATGAGCTTGACCAGCTCATCCGCAGGTGGGATCACCCAGAAATAGAGGGTCAATCACGGAAAGCCTGCAAGAATACAGACTCTTCAGTAGAAGGTTTGATGGAGTTTCAGAAACTCCAGAATGTCTCCAAATAAGACATCCTCAGGCAGCGGCCATGGGTCCCCTTCTCCCTCATCCTAATCTGTATCTTCAGTGAGGGATTCCTCAGGGGAATCAACGCGCTTTCTCTTGCATGTTCTTTTGTGGGGTGGCTCTTCAGGGGGAACATCTGAAGAGGACTCCTAAGAGTGGGTGCCCTGTAGTAGGGTGTCTTGCTGCTCCCATGCCTGATGTCCCAGGGTAATGGGCTATGTCAGCTGCATACCAGAGAAGATAGGTATATCTGGTTCTGACACTGAAGGGCCAACTGCATGCTTGCGGAAGCGAGAGCCCTCTCCATAACCTGGAAGGCAGGTCCACCTGAAGAAGGATGGGAGCCTGGAACCAAGAAGGACAACCTCAGAACCGGGGTCACCCTGTTATGATGAGCCCACCTGCAGGGTTGGAGCCACGAGAGGGCTCAGAGCCGTCAAAACAACCGGAACCATAGACAACGCCATAGAAAAAATCGGCACTGAACTACAGGTCACAGTGCCGACAACCCAGTCACGGTCTCGAGGGTGAATCGGCTCTGACTGAGCCATGGTCCACAGGGTAGGCTCCGGAACTGTGGAAGGGTGCAACACTGGAACCGAAGGAGTTGGCATTGGCACCGGGATAGGCATTGGTAGAGAGGGCTCCAAAGCCTGTCGAGAGGTTGAAGGAGGAACGTATGTTGGAGTCTGTGTAGAAAATCCCTTGGCTCTGGGTGGGAGGGAGGTCTTGGATGGGGCAGGGATGCCTCTGGCTGCTACTAGGAGCTGATCAACAAGCCTCACTACATTGAGCTCTGAAAGACTTCTGGTTGAACAGGTGGATAACCCCGAAGAGGATTCTGGTCTTCCAAGAAAAGGACTGAATTCTTGTCCAGAAAAAGGGGTTGATGGATGGGGAGTAGCTTGTCCTGGCTAAAAATTCACCTTTTGGCACAGAGGTCGAAGGACCCAGTATTGTGATGGGGAGGGAATGATCAGTTTAGAGGGAGACACTATTGTTGATGCCGAAAAGGTGTCTGGTACCGAGGAAATAGCCAGCACTATAGTAGAAGTTATGACTGTCGGTTCCGAAGAAGAGATTGTCATCGGCACTGTGGAGGGAGGTTTAGACTCTGGTGCTGAGTGTCAGTGCTGACAGTTTGGGGAGTTTTGTCTTAGGTTAAGTATGTGTCTTAGAAGGCTTTGGTTCCTGAGAACTAGGAGATGTTGGAACCAAAGGACTTTTTTTTTTGTGTGTTTCTTAGGATACCTCTGCTTCAGATAATGCCTCCGAGAAAGGAGTTTGTAACAGTCCTTTTAAGATTACTTTATTTTTATGCTCTGCTAATGTAGGACAGCTGAATCCCTTACAAAGTTCACAAAGAGCTTGAATCTGGAGGTGGGGAACTCCCAGACAATAGATGCAAGAAAGATGCCTGTCAGAGTTGGGCATCTTTCTGCCACATTTATCTCACTGCTTAAATCCTGTTGTCCCCTTCTTATCAGACATTATCACAATCCAAATAAGTCACTATAGCAACAAGGTGATAAAAAATCCTGTCAAAAAGGCTGTAAATGAAAGAGAGCTACAAAAACACACAGTTAAGGAAGGAAGACTGAAATTTCCTTTTTTTAACAAGGTTAAAAGAAATAAAGAACACCCAGTGGGTAAAGAAGGGGGAATACCAGTGATGGTATTAACAACTACTGCAATGGTAAGGGAGGGGTCTGCACCACAAATGGTACAAAGAATCCCAAAATGGTAAGAAATAAGGGAAAAAAACATTCTAGGAGATAAAAGGATAAGTGAAGCTATCAACAATTGCTGTAAGAAAATATCTGAAAGATGAGTGAAAATATTATGAAGAAATAGAAAAATGTAACTACTTAGCTGGAGAGCTGGCTTGACACATCTTGTATACTATGCAGCAAACGTGAACTGAGATAACACTATGGGTAAGACTTAGCTCGAGAGTTTTTGGCTGGAATGAGCTTGTTATATTGGCAGAGTCTGTTCCGAGACCCATCAGTCATGAATGAATGAATGAAGATTAACAACATCAGATGATATATTACTGTGCAGCTAAACTAATAGTCTTACCACAAAAATACAGAATAATAAAGGAAAGAAATAAAATGCCATCATGGAAGCATCAAATAGAGAAAAGTACAAAGCAATTAATACAAGAAGTGTTACTGTTAGAAGAATATAAAGGAGCAGATCAACAAAAATACTTAGAGATGATAAAAGCAATGCACAGTAACAGAACAGACCAGGATCTATCATACAATATTGCAAGTAATACATTAAAGACAGCACAGGCAGAAAAACATATAAGTACAAAATAAGCAACTCATTGTTGACCCAAATTTTTTTTATAGACAAGTGGGAAGCAAGGCAAAAGGAATAGAACCATCAAAAAAAGAACAGATGGACACATTTTGGAGAAATATTATGATGACCCTGTAGAACATAACAAAGATGCTGAATGGATAGAAAAATTACAAAAAACAGGAGTTAAAATGTATAGGATATGAAATGGTATAAAGTGACGGCCAGAGAAATTGAAACAAAAATTAAGAGAGGATCCTCATTGGAAAACCCTGGGCCCAGACACAGAGGTACCTAACTTCTGGCTAAAAGTATTAACATCTTTACATAAAGATTTAGCTTTGTGTAAGAACTACTTATGTGCACATCACGAACAGACACCAACCTGGCTAACAAAAAAAAAAATGGTACTCCTCCTTAAGACTGGTCCTGTAAGCAATCTTAAAAACTATAGATCAAAATTTGCCTTCCAGCGATGCACAAACTATATACTGGAATTGATGCAGTCAAGAGTTTATAGTCATTTAGAAGAAAATTCAATCATGGCAAAAATGTAACAAAAAGTCATAAGGAACAAAGGATCATTTCTTGCTAAATAAAGCCAAAATGGAGAATTGTAAAACAGGGAAGAATCTAAGTATACTACATTCATGGATAATGGAGAGCTTACAGATGTATAAGATATATCCGACATTGATCAATTACATTATAGTGACTATGAAACAATGGGAAACCATTTTGCAATTAAGTCATGACAAAGGGCAAATTATTATCCTAGGGATAAATATTCAAAAGGTGGACATCCAGGGTGATTATCACACATTAAAAAAAAAAAAAAAAAAGGAAAAAGAACCGAACCAACATGGCTAAAAGGATTTACTTAATGACACAAAATAAAGTAAGCGCTTTCACGATGCTCAGATCGCTTCATCAGATTAAATACATTCAGAAACGCAATCAATTTAAATCAATAATCATCCAATCAAGTTAGTCTGCTACAGCCAATAAAATTTGCTCATTAAATATGTATGATGCATAGAAAATGATTATAAAAATATATAAATATGACATAAGGAACTACCTTTTCATATCTATTTAATTTAGTTAAAACCTTACAAAAAAAAAATATATATATATATATACACACACACACACATACATACATACACACTCAAATATAAGAAACATACATACAATATACATATTATGCCATTTCAGTGTTTCAAAGGACATAGAAACAGCGGTGGTGCAGCGGTGCCATTGTCGCCTCACAGCAAGAGGTTCTCCCGTTCAATTCTCGGCTGGAGCACCTTCTGTGTGGAGTCTGCATGTCCTCCCCGTGGTCGAGTGGCATTCGAAAGACATGCATGAATGGGTGTGCCTTCGTTGAAGGTTGGGCGTCAAGCTGGCACCTCGGCACCATAAAAAATCTACTACCAATCATTAGCGGACTGGAGTTCTGCTGTGGCGACCCCTAACCAGGAAAAGCCGAAAGAACAACAACAGTGTTTCAAAGGACATGCTGTTAGGAAAGGTTTCAGTGACAGCATACCATTAAGACCAGGTGGTTTATCAGCATTAAAAAACAAAATCCATTTTTGTTCTGCTGTTTTTGTTGCATTAATTGCATCTCCCTGTCTTATTCCTTGTTCTATTATTTCTAACACCAAGAATTTGAAAAGATGGTCAGACTCTTCCTTAGCATTATGCTGCGCTAATGCATTGGTCTCCTTACCATTCTTAATATCTCTGTAATGCTCAAGGACTCTATCTTTCAAGGTACAATTAGTATTTCCTATGTAGAAAGCATAGCATGCTTGACAAACACTAAAATAAACTGTTACGTGTTTTACAATCTGAAATTTAACTCTATCTTAAAAGTAATGTATGGGTGTATAAAATATGGCCCTGTATACACATATTTGCATGCTGTGCAATGCCTGCAGATATAAGTTCCCACCCTATCTGACTCTGTTACCTTCTTAGATTCGCATGTTCTATGGCACAAATGCCTTTTTAGGGACTTATTTTTAAAGAGAAATGTGGTGTAGCATTAACTACATCTTTTAGTTCTTCTATAGTGGTTAAAATATTCCATTTGTTTTTTTGATATCACAGAACTTATTTATATCAATGTAATATGTAAGTGGGACCCCTAAGGTTGTACGCTGTATCTAACTCACTTTGTTTCTTTTCTTCTATCACTCTCTCTGTAAAATACTGTTTGATTGGATCCTGCATCCAAGGAAAATGTGGTGTTGGGAAGGAACCAGAGTAGATTTCTGGTAATTGATTGTAAAACGTAGACCCTCCAGTAGTGACGCCATGAAGGAGAGGTTCTTCTGAATGGTGTCTGGAGTCTGAGCCTGCAGAAGAAGGTTGTCCAGGCATGGAAAAATCTGTATGCCCTGTAGCCTGCAGATGGTATAACAGGAGCTAAGCATTTTGTAAAGACCCTCGGGGCTGTAGACAATCCAAAGGGCAAGGCACAGAATTGAAAATGTGAGGAAGGAATAGCAAAGCAAAGAAATTTCCTGAACCGATGATGAATGGAAATATGAAGATATGCATCCTTGATGTCCAATGACACCATAAAGGCCTGAGGAAGGATGAGAGGGAGAAGAGTGAGTAAGGTTAACATTCGAAATGTGGGAACCTTCAGGAAAGTGTTTAGATGGGATAGGTCTAGAATGGGTCTCTCCAAGCACTACTCTTCCTGGGTACCAGGAACATCCTGGAGTAGAACCCTCTCCCTACTTGTGAAAGTGGCACTTCCTGAATGGTGCCTAAAGACAGAAGAGTGGAAATGACCTGAGGAAAGAGTTCCAGTTGATTTCTTAGAGGTTGTGGAATACCCCTGAAGGAAGGAGGAATTTTCCACACCATAAAGTATCCTTGCAGGATGATGGATAGAACACAAGAGTCCTGAGTTATCTGTTTCCAATCAGAAAGACAGAGAGGGATGAAGGGAGAGAGGTGTTTGTGGTCCAGGAGGCGGGTATTCACAGACTACCTGTCTTAGCCTGAAAGGATTGTTTCTGAGAAGGAACTGAGGAGGTAGACTTAGAGGGATATTGTTTCCTGGCATCGCTCTTACTTTTCAAAGACTGGGGCCGGGAAGACTTCCTTACAAGGTGATCTTGGTAGGTAGTTTCTCTGAAACCTGAGCACGGGGGAAACAAAAATATGTTTCAGATCTTGCAGCTCCTTGCCTTTCTCCTGTAAATGCCTTGTTGTCCGGGCATCCATGATTTTTGCCTTATTGTCATCAGGCAAAGGTTGGAGTCTGATCCAGGAATATCTCCTGAGGACTCCCAGATGCATCTGCTCTAGCTAATGCCTCCATGGCATCACAGCTACACTTTATGGAATGCTGTGTAACCTGAGCCAAGGAGTTAAGGGTGGAGGAGAGCTTGAAGTTAGTGGGAGAGTCAGGAAGCTCAGAAAGTAGTTTACCAGAGGAGCAACAAGGAATATTTGGCCCTATGGGTCTGGTAGTTAATGGCCCTGAAAGCCTGAGTAGCTATTGTATAAACCTTCTTATCTATTCACTCCATGATGCTCTCTTTATCTGAGGGGAGCAGAGAAGCGGAAGGTAACATCTTGAAGGACTTGTCTGCAGATACTGAAATGCGTGCAAAGTCTGTAGATGGGCATTTGAACAGACATTTGGAATCCTCTGGCACTTTATAAAATCTATCTGGCCTTTTGGGGGTAATAGGTTGAGAATCAGGGCATTTTGAAGCTGCAGCAAAGGCATCCAGGAAGACTGGCAGAACAAGGAAGTATAGCAGATGGGGAAGAAGAGTCCATCTGCAGCAGGTCATAGTACATTTATTTGGATGACTCACACCTGAGAACAATCCCATTTGAAAAACTCCCTCATTTTAAGAATGGTTTCCCCAAATGAGATATCCTCTCAAGGGGAATCAGTGCCATTAGATTCTTCTTCTGGGGAGGCATAAACCAAAGGAGAATAAATGTAGGCTGAAAATGCCAAAGATTCATCCCCCAGAAGAATCCTCTTCATCTGAGAAAAACTCCTCAGAAGTCCTCTTTTGTGGTGTATGGAGGAATGGAGGGAGAAAAGAGAGAGAGCTGAGGATTGTCTCAGGGCCATAAAGGCATTGAACAGTCCTTGGGAAAAAAAACTGCCTATCCGCTGGTTGTTCCTGAAAGGCAGGAGAAACATGTTTAGTTTTAATTTTCTTCTTTTTAGGAACCTCCATTCGGTGGAAGGTGGATGGGCCTGATGTCGGCTTACACTCCACAATGTTGGTAGAGACATCCTCTCGCACAATGATTTGCGGAATGCCACGCAGGCCTTCAGTCACAATGAGCTTAAGTTCCCCCTACATCTGAGACGGATGCATGTATTTCCCCTGAGGACATGCTGGTAAGGTTGTTCACGGCCTCTATACTGGTACCCATTAAAGGAGTGCCTACTGACTTCTGAATGGTCTCCGGTCCAACATCAGCCTCAGGAAAGACATCTGCATCAGAGGGAGCAGCAAGTAAATCAGGCCTAGATTTCTTGGCCTTCTTAGATTGCGGCTCACCTGAAGGGCCTGACATATCTTCTGTATCATGTGTGAGACATTTAAGATGCTGATTTTCCAGCTATAAATTTAGAAAAGCTAACCAACTACACGGGATCTTGGGAACAAAGGCCTTGCAAATAGAGCAGGTAGTATGGTCGTGGTCAGGGCCTAGGCAAATTAGACAAAAGTCGTGAGAGTTATTATGTGAAATCTGCCTTCCACACTGACACCTGCCCTTCCTAACTGACATGTAACCACAAAAAAAAAAAAAAAAAAAAAAACACAGTAAGAAAAAGATAAGGAAAAACCCCAACTGGGCACTTATCTAAACAAGATTCACAACTTGTTTCACGAGCGATAAATGGAGCGGATGATCTAACAGGCGGCAGAAAAGTTCTGAGGTCTGGTATGTGCCAATGTCCATTTTATTGTCGACATAGGATTTGTTCTCTGTGCAACACCGTACATACCTTACAATGGCACTAGACTTGTGTATACTGACCGGATGTATGAATCAGATGGTGGTGGACTTCCTCATGTTATGAATACTGCAACGTATAAATAGAAGGACATCTTAAAGATGAAAATTTTAAGGAGACCACTTCTGGAGTATTGGAGATAATAAAGATAGCCTGAATTATGCTTTCCATCCAACCAGAAAAAAACAAAGGGAGGGGGCTTGGAGGGAGGGAATGTGAGGAGAGATGAAAAAAATCGACAATACAGATGGAACATTATGGTGAGTACATAACTTCTTTATCTGATAGTCAATTTTTCATCTCATCCTCATATATGGGACTGAGTCCCCAGCTACCTTTACCATGGGTGGACTCATGGGAGGATGTTTCTCAAAACCATCATACCAAAGGAGGCTCTTCCCCTGGAGACCAAATCCAACTTGTAATGAGTGATAAAGGTAGAAGAATTGGCCCATGTGGCCACTGCACAAATCTCATCCATGGAGGCATTAGACTGGAAAACTGCGGAAGTGGTCATTGCCCTGGTTAAGTGAGCTTGAATAGGTTTGGAAGGATCTATAACTTCTGTGGTGTAAATGAAAAAAAATGCAATCAGAAAGTCATTTTGCTAAGGTAAGTTAGGATACTGGTAGGCCTTTCCTAGGGTCTGCAAAGGCAATAGTTATTCGCAACCTGGATGGGAAACAGAAAATATACTCCTGGGATTTCACCCATGTCCCTGCTGGACAGGGGCACTGGGTGCTAATTTGTCTAAACATAGGCTAAACTCTTGGCTAGGCTTATAAGGGCCTCAGGGCCAATAGTCTAGTAACCTCCTATGAATAAACAATTTACTTGCTTTCTGAAACTCTAGTCCTATCCAAACAGAAATGTAATTTTCTGTAGACATCCAACAAATGTAGAACATATTCGCCTTTGTTGCTGAAGTTAGGAAAGAAAACAGGCAAATGTATAGTCTGATTAATATTAGTCTGTGAAACAACTTTGGGCAGAAGAAAGGGGATGGTAGGCAAAGACACTCTGTCTTTATGAAAAATCAGATAAGGAGACTGGGAGGATAGTGCCTGAATTTCTGATATTCATCTTGCAGATGTAATAGCCACTAGAAAGATAGTTTTCCAAGACAGAAATTTTATATCACAAGTCCCTTCAGGTTCAAACGGGGGCTGAACAATAAGATGTAGTAACAGGTTTAGGTCTCATGGAGGAGAGGGATCTTTGTGAGGAGGCTGTAATAACAGGGTCCCTTTTAAGAAGGCTTTGCAAAGCTTATGAGAAATGAGAGACAAGCTATCTTTCCCAATGTGAAAATCTGAGATAGCTGCTAAATGTACCTTAATTGTAGAGGCAGCTGCCCCATTATTAAAAATGTAAGCTAAAAATTTTAGAATTAAGTGAATAGGTGTTGTAAAAGTGATCTACATTACGCTGTTGAGCCCAAATTACAAACCTCTTCCATTTACTCCTATAAAGTTTTTGAGTGTATGACTTAAGGGAGGACATTAAAATAGGACAGACCAGTGAGGACAGCATCTATTGTCTGGCAATCAATGGAATTGGAGGAACCAAGCTGTCAGTTTGAGGTTGTGAAGGTTGGGATGAATCATTCCTGTCAGATGTAAAAGAAGATGTGTTGTTGTCCTATCTCGTCTACTTTCTTACTAGGTTGGGTTTGGATCTGATCCTGGGATCCGTCTCAGCATTTATTTTCAAGCTTGAGGCTCTCTGCCAGTTCGTAGCTAAATCCCTATCTCAGCATGCACCAGAAACCTCCCCATATCTTGTTTGCCGCTAAATATTATCTTTCTTTACCTTGTTTTTGCTTCACGTTGTGACTTTTCTCTGGTATTTACCTTAAATCGTGTCTATAACTAAATACGTAACTCTTGCTGCTATTGTGCTGTGATTTTTGCATTTGGCCATCATCTGTCATTATATCTTGTCCCTCCTGGCTCTTTTACTGTTAAACAGCCTGTTTAAGTTAGAAGGTTTTTAACTACACAGTTACTTCCTCCCTTTTTCATTTGTTTTCTTGTTGGTTTCTCTGGCATAGTTTAGATACAGTTCGTTTAAGTTAGAGGACTGTGTATTAGTCTATTTAAGTTAGAGGGCTTTGTCCAACTAGTTTTGTTTTTTGTTCTGGTCATAGTCCATTTAAATTAGAGGGCTGTGCCACTTCTTTCCCTTGTGTGTTGCCCCTATAGCTTGATCTGTTTATATTAGAGGGTCCGGCTTTAGTTATATCTTAAAAAAAAGTAAGTTTTCTATTCAGTCTCTTTTCCTATAGTTTCTTCCATTAAAAAGTCTGGCATGGATTCAAAACCAATGGGTTTCAAAAAATGTGACAGTTGTGGAAAAAATTGCCCCTGAGTGATCAACACACACTTTGTGTTTATTGTCTTGGGGCCATCCATCTCCAGGGGTCGTGCTCCATTTGTCATGCTTTCAATCACAGAGTGCTGCTCCTGGAGAGGAAAAACTAATACTGAAAGGACTTTTAAACCCCCCTTCTGAGAAGCACTGGAAGAAGGTCCGGATTCCACAAATCTGACAAGTCACCATCCTCAAAGTCTGACAAATGGAACTGACACAAAAGGTGCCAAAATTATCATCCTCAGAGCCAAAGGTTATCAGATCCGACAAATCTTCATCAGCTCTGACACCTCCTAGCTCAGTGCCAGTTGAGTTTGAATTACGGAGTTGGTCTCCAGCTTTGAAACTGTTCTTACCTACACTCGGGTCTCTGATCCTACAAAGATCAAAATTTCCCACCTCCTCAACTCGTTCTTCTAGGAGTCTGTCTGAAGATGACTTGGATCGGGTGATACAGAAGCTATTGAAGACACCGATGCTGGCAAAATTATTGTTGGATCTGACCCCAAGGGCTTTGGATCCTACCACATCCACCTCTTCTACTCGAATTCCTCCTTCGATCCAACCCCTGGCTTCAAAGTCAAAAGATCCAGAGCTGGACTCAGTGGAACCCTCAGATCCGTGACCTACTACAAGTTCATCAGAGCTGGAGGAGTCTAGGAGCCGACGCTCTCCAGTCGGGTCTGGGAGGCAAGTCGGATTGGACAATTGTTGGATTCTACTTTGCCTCTCAGGGCTTTGGCTCGGCTGAGCTTGGCTCCTACCTCGGTCTTTGGTTCGGGGGGATCCCTCAGCTTTTTCAGATCCAGGGATATCTTTGGAACAGGGACACGGGGCCTTCGAGGTGATGAGGACAATGCTGTCTCCAGCTCCACAGTCTTCTCTAGATTTTCTACCCCCTAAAGCATCGGTCTGCCTCTTTACCCCTGCATCCACAAGGATGCAGAGATCCTAGGCCTCAGGACACCCCACTCTTCCAAAATCTCCCTGGAGTACCCTTTTGAGGAGGTCCCTCAGAAGAGACTATGCAAGAGGAAGAACTTAGACTCCCTAGAGGAGTCCATCACTTCTGACATGGACCTCAATGAAGCTGAGGGGTCTCCACAGTCGCCTCCTGAAGATGTCTCCTTTGGAGACATCCTGGAAATGCTTAAGCAGAGAGGCGGCTGAAGTCCACCAACCCTTCTGTGGAGGAGTCCGTATACTTAAAGGCTTTCGGATCTGACCCTTCCACCTCTTGGGAATCATCACCTGTCGATTAGCTCATGGACCAAATTTCTCGAAAGGCATGGGAATTTCCAGACTCAGTGGAACCTATTCCTAGGAGGCCAAACAAATTTATTATATCCCCTGTGGACAAGGTTTTGCTAACTAAGGGAGTCCCAGTAGATGCTATGATTGTGGCAGCGGCCACCAAGAAGGAACTCTGAGGCATCCTCTGCTGTCCATCCCCCAAACAAGGAGTCTTGGACTATGGACAGGTACAGAAAGAACATTTTTTTTCTTCAGTGGCTTTTTCTCTCAGATTGCTGAACTACCTCACTCATTTTACAAGACTGCAGAGGAATCTCCCAAAAGAGTTAGGAGATGCTCTCCAAGCTTCAGTAGTTGAAAGGATTGCGGACAAAGTATCCTATCAGATCTATACCTTAAATTCAGTTGTCAATGCCTCCATGAGACTCATTTCATATGCAGCAGATGGGGCGAGTAGAGCAGCGGGTTCTGGAATTTCCCTAAGGAGATATTCTTGGATGCGCTTGTGTGACTTTGCAGATCCCCTTAAATCTTCCTTTGTAAATGCACCATTCGACGGCTCATCCTTATTCGGGCCTAAAGTAAAGGACACACTCACCAGATGTGAACAGGAAGTAAAGACCCTGTCTGCCATAAGAGTCTGTTTTTCCACACCTACTAGACCTTATCCCAAAGGTCAGAGAGGTAGTGTTGAAATGGTGGAAATCACAGAGCTCTTTTCAGGATACACACAGTGAAACTTCTCCCAGATACAAGAGGGGGAAATAAAAATGGAAGACGACGACCACATGGCAGAGGGGGTCTGCAAAATCAGGGAGACAGAGAATCTTTCTTTGGTAGGCCCTTTCAGTGCTCCTGAATGGAGGCCCGACTGTCCAGCTCTGGAGGCAGTCGGGGGTCACCTATCTTTGTACCCAGGTACCTGGCAACAAGTGACAAAAAAGAAATGGGTTCAAAGCGTCATATCCAGAGGTTACACCATCCCTTTTTCCCTTCCTGTTCCCAAGACAAAAAAGGTTCCAGATGTCCCATCCAGTCAAAAGGAATGAGCAACTCTAGAAATGTAAAAGTTGCAAGATAAAAAGAGTCATCCAAAGAGTCCCCACAGACCAAGTAAGATACATAACTTACTCAAGATTCTTTTTAGTTCCAAAGAAAACTGGTCAGGAGAAGCATTCTAAACAAATCAGTAAATAAGGTCAAGTTCTGGATGGTAACACTGCAGTTGATACTCCCATTCTTGGGACAAGACGACTAGATGTGCTCTATAGATATCCAGGATGTGTACTACCACATAAAAATGGACCGGCGATACAGGAAGCACGTGCGCTTTCAGCTGTGATACAGTCACTACCAATTCTGAGATCTGCCCTTTGGCTTCACTACCGCCCCCAGAGTCTTCACCAAATGTATGGCAGTAGTAGTGGCTCACTTGAGATGTCTAGGATTCCGGGTGTTTCCATACTTAGACGACTGGCTCCTAACTGCCGCAACCAGGCATCTGCTAATAAAAACAAGGGGTCACAACCTTGCAACCCTGCTCCCAACTAGGGATTACAGAAAATCTGCCTTAGTGCCTTCTCAGCACGTGGTATTCATAGGGGGGAGAATTAAGCTCAACAAAAATGACAGCCAAACTTTCTCCGGAAAGGATTCACGCTCTAAGACATCAGTTGACATACGGAAAAAAGCTCAAACAAAGATGGTTCTAAAAGCCCTGGGAATCATGGCAGCAGCGATAGTTTTGATCCCCCTGGCACGTCTCCACATGAAAATTCTTCAGTGGTTGCTATCCACTCAGTGATCAATGCAAGATCTGCCAATATCTCACAAAATAGGAACAGAATCTTGCAAGAAGGATCTTTGTTGGTGGCTTTGCTTCATTCAAGTGACTATAGGTCAACCGTTCGTATTCCCCAACCAGTGGCTACAGTGACCAAGGACGCCTCTCAGATAGGATGGGGGGCATTATCTGGGAAAGAAAGTCTAAGGCACCTAGCATGATGATGAGGCACACTTGCACATCAATGTCCTAGAGATGAGAATTTGGTGAGCCATTGGTTCGTGGATAATTGACCATTGGGCAGCTATAAGCCATTGAAGTATTCGTATGTGAAATCTGGCTAATGGAACTAAAACTACAGCTGCAGCCATTGACCCTAAAGCCTGTATAACCTGACAGCTACCTTTTTGTTTTGTTTTAATCTGTGTGTTTGTTGCCTGACTAACAACACACTGAAGGGTGGAAGTTTTGCAATCATCTGAGAAGTGTCTGGCAGTGCTCCTATAAACTCCAGTGTTTGAGAAGGGTCCAGGTGTGATTTTTGGTAGTTCATGATTATACCTAGTTCTGTACAGGCTTGAAGAACAGAGTCTCTTGCACGGATAAGTAGATGTCTGGTTGGGGTGGATATGGGCTAGTCATCTAAGTAAGGAAACACCCGGAATCCTTGTAGTCTCAGGTGAACTGCAACCACTGCCATGCATTGTGAGACCAAAGGACAGTGCTCTAATCTTGTAATGCCTGGCTCCCAGCCAAAAGCGTAGGTGTTTTCTGGATTGTCTGTCCTTTTTTAGATGGTAGTACGCATCCTGAAGATCTATGGAGCACATCCAATCATCCTGTTCCAGGAATGGAAGTATGGACTGAACTGTGACCATTCAGAACTTGCAGCGTCGAACTAACTTGTTTAACCTGCTGAGATCCAGAATTGGTCTCTAGTCCCCTGTTTTCTTTGGAACTAAAAAAAACGTTGAGTAAGTTCTGAATCTTCTCTGGTCTCGGGGGACCTCTTGAATGACTCTTTTTTTTGTAGCAGTTTTTGAATCTGAATGACTGCTTGATCCCTTTGATTGGGTGGAATGTCTGGGACTTTTCTGCCGGGGGGTTTGGAAACCTCTGGATATTACCTTCTGCACCCACACATCGGTGGTTATCTTTTGCCAGGCTCTCCAGTGTAGGGATAGTCGACCCCCGATTGCCTCCAGAAGTGGGCAACTGGGTCTCCTTTCAAAAGCTCTGGAAGGGTTTTCTGAAGAAAGATCTTTGGAACCCTTGATCTACAGGCCTTCTCTGCTGCAACGGTGGCATCTTCCATTATTTTCCCCCCTCAGCCTATGGAGGAAAACTCTGTACATGTGTCCTGGTAAGACCCCTGAGATTTCTTGAACCACATTTTACCGTCACCTCTTTGACCCTTAGGGTAAAGTCTCTGAGAGGCAGGAAAATGTATGCCCATGTCAAAAAGGGTATTACCTTCTTTTTCATACACTGGTTAACGTATCTTTGACCTTGGAACCAAAAAGGGATGTGCTTTCAAATGGAGCACTGACAAACAAAAACTTAAAAAGGCTCCACAAAATTGCCTAGGCACATCCAGGCATGCCTCCTCCTTGATATGCCTGAACCCACCTCACTACTCGTTCCTTCTGATGCAGGCATGATGAGCCTCATGGAAGAGTTAGCTACAGAATGCAGGGTTGCTAACTGGGAAGCCACCTTTTTTCATGCTCCCTCAGCTGCTACTCCTTTGCAGATATCTGACAGCTCCTTGATCAGATCCCTTTGCAACCTGGTGAAATGTTAAAGGTAGCTCAGCAACTGTAAAGCAAAATTTGCTGAAGAAAAGACTTGCTTCCCCATCTGTCCATCATCCTAGAATCCTCATTAGGAAGATGAATAGTGGAACTCTCCTCCGGCAGTTCCTTCTTGGTGGCTGCCGCCACGACCATGGCATCTACTGCAACCCCTTTTGTTCAAAAAGCCTTGTCAGTTGGAGCGGGAATTATTTTGTTTGGTCTCCGGGGAATAGGTTTGATGAAATCTGGGGTCTCCCATGCCCGCCAAGAGATCAAACCTATAAGCTCATTGGTGGGTGGACACACCTAGGAGGTAGACGGTCAGAAACCAAAGGCTGCCAAGTACACCAACTCCTCAGGTGATGGATTACTGGACTGCCAGCCATCTCTCTGTTTTAAAACCTCCAGGATTTTCTCAAAGGAAACATCCTGATGAGATGACTGTGTGGATCTTTCTCCCTCATCAAGGTTGGTGTCCTCTGTGGAGTCCAAATGCTTCCTCTTGCAAGGCCTCTTCTGAGGGACCTCCTCATTCAGACACTCTGGGGAAGTATCAGAAGAGGCAGGGGTACCCCAATGGGTATCTTGGCACCTAAAGTCCTGTTGCCCCTGTGGAACCTCATGGTCAGACGATTGGGACTGAGGATCTGAGGGGGCAGGTGACCTTCCAGATGTGGTGGCAGCTGTAGCCCTCTCCAGAGCCTCAAAGGCTGACTGCTCCTGAGTGGGGAGAGACTCTGGCTCCGACCAGCCATGCTTGCAGGATGGGGTCTCCTCCAAAACAGAAGACAGCTTGCCCAGGGTAGAAGCTGGAGCCAAGTTCACCTGTGCAGAAACCCCAAGGCGCATCAACTGCTTCGAAGGTCTGGGAGTCGAGCACACTCATGGTCTCCAAAGTTTGCTCTGGGAGCTCTCTGCCTCCAAGAAGGCTAAAGAGCTCCAAACAAAGGTCTGATCCGAGGAAACGGACATCTTCAGATCCGAACTGAAAGACACTAGGCATATTAAATCCGATGACTCCGAAGCTTGCCCTGAAGTCGGAGCAGTTAGTGGGGGGGTGGATGGCTTGGATAGACCTTGAACCATATGGGTCGAGGCCGGGGGGAACTTAGTGATGCCCTGCTCCCACAAAATCTTCTATACCATTCTTTCCACGTCTTCTTCAGTAAGCCTGATTGAACAGGAAGAGGATGCTGATGGGGATTTAGGTCTGCTCAAAAAGAGAGACAGCACCATCAAAGGAATAGAGTCAATAGTTTGGGAGTACAAGAAAACAGAGTCCTTGGAAGAGTCATAATTGGTTTAAAGAGACTGGCCGTTGGATCTGAATCAAAAAATCCAATCTACCCTTACCAGATAAGACTCAGAGGTGAAGAAGCCAGATCTAATAGAGAAATGCTTGGTGACGAAGGCTCCAACCAAGTCCTAGATTCAGAAGCTTTAGAAGGTTTCTAATTCTTAAATCTCTGCTCTGAAAGATCTGTTGGAGCTAAGGAAAGGGTATTCTTTCCTCTTGTCACCATTTTTGGAGGAAAAGGAAGAAGCAAGGCTTGGAATGAGCCAATTTTTGATTTGGAGGATGTCACCGATTTAGGATCACTACGAGAAATGGCCTCTTCAAAAACAGATGGTAGCATGCCCCCCTCAAAATGAGTTTATTCTTCCTTTCAACCACAGCCCTGTGATTGAAGGAGTGGCAGATAGTGCAATCTTCCTGTAGATGGAGGGGCCATAGACGGTAAATGCACTGGCTGTCCGAGTTACTGAAGGGAATTTTGTGACCGCACTTTGTGCATTTCTTAAATCTTGCTGGCTTATCCTGCTTCTCACCCATTGTGAAGTGAAAGGCCGAGAATACAGTCACACATGCACACTAAAGTGCACATCAAAAAAAGAGAGAGAGGAAATTTTTTATAGCTATATATATATATATATATATATATATATATATATATATATATGTGTGTGTGTGTGTGTGTGTGTAGAATCACTACTAAATCCTGAAACCCAAACTACCAACGCCCAAAATCCCGAGACCAAATACCTGAAACACTAAAATACTTTAACATCAAACCTGCAAATTCAAACTACCGAAAACTACACTCAGCATACACCACACACATACCTTCCCCCAGAACACAAACACACAAACCTAAAAGTACAGTTTTGTACCTACCATAAATGTAGATGTCCGATAGATATGCAACTGCAGTCATAACATATGGGTTGTCCTGCCTCAGGCAGCCCTCGGTCAGCCGGATTCCAAAGTCTGGGTCCGACGTCGGCTGATGTCGCATTTCTCTCTGACATCAGAGCGGCTGGAGTACATAAGCATCAGCCGACGCCATTTTCTTCAGTGTTTCTTGCCCCAGATGCCAGGTGCCCTCCAAGGAAGTAATCAAATTGGAAGACAAAAACAGGATTCCAGACAAATAAGTAAGCAATAAACAGATACACCATAACAGATATCCCCAGCTAAGAGAAACAGGGATAGGAGTGGACCCAAGGCATAGAGGGGTATGGAGGGAGGGAAAATCCGACTGCAGTTGCATATCTATCGGACATCTACATTTATGGTAGGTACAAAACTGTACTATGTCCTTCAAGAATGCAACTGCAGTCATAACATATGGGTTGAATACCATAGCTTAGCTGGGGGAGGAGGAATGCTCTAGGAAAGAGATGGTGTGGCAATCAAGCCCTGCAGGACTGCCGAAGCAAAGCCTGCTCTGGATCTGGAATATAAAGGGAGATGGTAGTGTTTGGAGAATGTATGCACGGAGCTCCATGTAGCAGCTTCTAGAATGTCTTTTGTAGGCATCCCTCTTAAGTTCATAGCACTTATAAACATTGGGAGTATATCACTATATGGTAAAAATCAGATTTGAATTTGTTAATGTTTAGAGTTTTTTTTTTTTTTTGATTAGCCATCATTCCATTTAAAATGGGCTTGTAGTTATTTCCTTTCTAGTATTTGTCAATAATTCGTGTGGATAATCTCTTTCTACAAACATCTGGTGCAAATTATCTATTTCACTGTTAAACTTATCATCATCAGTAATCATTCTTTGTACAGTTTTTTTAATAGAAATTAAAAAATTTTAAAAATTTTTTCTCTTTTGTCATAGATAGGATTCCTCAAAACATGGAGGGTGACATTACATTAATATTAATAGAATATACAGGAATTATCAATTAAAATTTAATGTGTAGTAAGTATAATATCCGAAACATTTAAACTTACAATTTTCAAGCATCGTAGGTTTTTTTATAACACAGGTTAAGCAGTTGTAGTTATTTATTTTGTAATTATTTTTAATATATTCATTAGTTTAATTTATTATTATTATTATTATTTTTTTACACATACACTTTTTATGTGAATATTTAAAAGTTTCTAAGAAGCCCGTACAGATGAAATTGAATATTACTAAGTGCTTGATTGTTTAGGTATATATATCAGCTGTTTATAGAATTTTTATTACTCTCGATGAAAACAATTATTATGCGGGTGGGTGAAAAGCAGTTTTTATGGATGGCCATTAAACCTGTTCTCGTGCTGGTTTTTGAAATCCCTCTTAAGAATGCTGTAGAGGTGGCTGTAGCTCTGGTGGAGTGTGGTCTGACATTGGCTGGAACATTCTTCCCATGGAAGGAATAACAAAATCTGATGCAATGCCCAATCCATTTTGAAATAGTCTGTTTAGAAATTGCTTTTCCTTGTACTCCAGGGGCGTAAGCTACAAAAAGCTGATCAGACTTCCTACTGGTCTTGGTTCTGTCCAGGTAGTAGCGAAGTTGTCTGTGAATGTCCAAGGTATGCAACAGTCTTTCCCCTTTGCTCTCAGGATTGGGGAAGAAAGTAGGCAGGTGAATAGCTTGATTTAAAGAAACCCTAGATACCACCTTTGGCATAAAAGTAGGGTTGGTTTTTAAGGAGACCCTGTCTCTGTGAAAGATTATGAACGGTGGTGTTGCCATTAGGGCCTGTAGTTCCAAAACTCTTCTTGCTGAGGTAATTGCCAACAGGAAAGCTGTCTTCCATGATAAAAATTGTAAGTCCACTGAAGCTGCTGGCTCAAAGGGAGGTAGAGTCAGTTTTTCTAGGACAAAGTTGAGGTCCCAAGCTGGCACTGGAGCCTTTCTTGGTGGCTTAATGTTCTTGATTCCCCTGAGGAATTGCCTTAACAAAGGATGTGAAAACACAGGCGGATCAGTGTTATATCTAGCTGAGATAGCTGAAGCATGTATCTTTATGGAAGAATATGAGAGTCCATTCTGTAGCATATCTGCCAAATATTCCAGGATGAGTGGGATATTCAATAATGATGCATCATGTCCCTTGCTGGTATTCCAAATGCTGAATCTCTTCCATTTTGCTAAGTAAACCTTTCTGGTGGATGGTCTTGAGCTTCTGTTAATATCCGCTGAACTTCCTTGGAGAGAGATAGATTGAGGTTATTCATGGGATCTCCCAGGCTGTTAGCTGCAGTGTCTGAAGGTTTGGATGCACTGTTTTGAAGTTGTGTTGAGTCAAAAGTAGGGGCCATTGGGGAAGGGCCCACTTCTTGTTGTGACATATGCTCCGTAGTAGTGGGTACCAGTGTTGTCTTGGCCAGTCTGGAGCTATTAGGATCCCCTTGGGCCTCTCTGCTTTGATCTTTAGTAATACTGTGGTCATCAGTGGCAGAGGTGGGAATGCATAGATTTTTAGAAAGTTCCAGTTGAATGAAAGAGCATCTATTTTCCAAGCTTGTGGATGGTATGTCCTTGAACAGAATTTTTGTAGATGATGGTTGAGGTGGGAGGCAAATAGGTCTACTTCTGGCCTGCCCCATGTCGAGGTGAGTTGTGTGAAGATTTTCGGATGTAACCTCCACTCATGTGGGTCTATGAAATTCCTGCTTAGGCTGTCCGCCAGCACATTGTCTTTGCCTGGAACAAACTGGGATTGCAACTGTATGTTTAGGCTCAGTGATTTTTCCCAAAGATTCATTGTCAGTCTGCAAAGGGGTAGGAATGGGTGCCCCTTGCTTGTTTATGTACCACATCACAGTGGTGTTGTCTGTCCGTATCAGTAGATGGCCTTGCTGAAGTTGTTGTCGAAAGGCCTCGATGGCATGCATTACTGCCAGCATTTCCTTTTGGTTTATATGCAGATGTGTTTCCTTTGGAGACCATTGTCCTTGTATATATCTGCCCTCCATGTGCGCCCCCCATCCAAGGTCTGAGGCGTCTGTGGTCATGGTCTGTGTTATCTGAGGTTTTTTGAATGACATACCTGTGTTTGCCTGGCTTACCGAGGCCCACCACAGGAATTCCTTTTGTAGGCATGGAATGAGCGGTATGGTTGTCTCTAGGTTGTTGCTGTGCTGAGACCATAGGCTTTTAGGTACCACTGAAGCTTTCTCATGTGTAGTCTTGCTAATGGAACCAGGAGAATGCAGGATGCCATGTAACCCAGGGCCTGTAGGAATCCCCTTGCAGTCATCTGGGTGAGTTTTGCCAAACCTTTGAAATAATGAGTTAACTTCTCTTGCTTGTCTTCTGTCAGGTAAGCCATTTGAGAGGCTGTGTCTAGATTGGCTCCTAAGAAGGTTATCTGCTGGGATGGCTGAAGTCTTGACTTTTGGAAGTTGACTGTGTATCCCAGAGCCTGTAGCAATTGTATGACATAGTTCAAGTTTTTTGTCAAAATCAATTTGTCGTCCGCTTGTATGAGGCAGTCGTCCAGGTATGGGTAAATTTGGATCCCCTGGAGCCTGCAATGAGCAATTACTGAAGCCAGGCATTTTGTAAATACTCTGGGTGCAGTAGATAAGCCAAATGGCAATGCTGAGGATTGATAATGCTCTGGCCCTGCAAGAAATCTGAGGTATCTTCTGCAGCTGTGTCTGATAGGGACATGCAGGTATGCCTCCTTGAGGTCCAGAGTAATCAGCCAAGACCCCTTGCCCAGCATGGGAAGGAGTTGCTGTAGAGTCAGCATTTTGAACTTTGGTACTATGAGAAAAGTGTTTAATGTGGACAAATCCAGTATTGGTCTCCATTGAGTTTCTTTTCTTGGAACAAGGAACAGTCCTTGAGTAAAACCCCTGGCCTTGTTCTTGTTGTGGAACTCTTTCTATTGCTTTGATCTGAGCAAGCAGAGAAATTTGCTTGATAGCCTCTGCCCTCTGGTTTTGTGGTAGGTTTGGCATGCCTTGTTTTCTTGGTAAGGTATGAAAGTGGAACCTGTAACCTTGGTCTATAATGTCCAAAATCCATTTGTTCTTTGTCAATCTGTGCCAATTGTCTGAAAACAGAGATAATTTTCCGCCCAAGGGAGCTTCTATTTGCTCTTTGGTCAGCGGAAGTAGAGGAAAGTCATTGAGATCGTCCCTGTGGGGCAGGGGAAACCCCTGTGTCACTTCTTTGGTTTGCTGGTTGCCATTGTCGTCCCCTGTAAGAACCTCTGTATTGTCCTCTTCCTCGGCCACGCCTGTTTTTACCCATTTGAAATCTTTCAGGATTAGGAAAGGACCAGTTTTTAGAAGGCCAATTCCTGCTGAATCTGGGTGGCTGAACCTGGAGGAAATCTTTGACCGTCTGAACTGATTTTGCTTTTTTCTCGATGGACTTTAACACATCTTTAGCATTAGTACCAAAAAGCTTGTTCTTTTCCAAAGGTGCATCAAGAAGTTTTGCCTTAACATGATCTGGTAGAGGTTGTTCTTTTAACCATGCATGTCTACGAATGACCGCCCCTGTCATAGCTGCACTACATGAAGCTTCCAATGCATCATATCCACACTGCTGAAAGTGATTGCTGACTTTCTGAGAATTATGTACAGCTTCTTGCAAAGACTTCCTGTCTAAAAGTTCAGGAGAGGCCAATGTTTTCTGTAAATCATCTAACAGGTAATCCTGATATTGAAACATATGAAAGAGGCAATTCAGAGCTCTCATAGATAAAGTAGTGGAGGTGTAGACCTTTTTCCCCCATCTCTCTAATGACCTAGCTTCCCTGTTGGAAGGCAAGGGATTTTTGGAGGTGGATGCTGAAACCCCTTTAGGTCCCTGAGAAATAGTTTCTAAATCAACAGCATGGGCCCTAAAGAAATGAGAATGTGTTTCTGGGACCCTATAACATCTGTCTGGCTTGGCTGGGGCAGGAGGAAGAGTATCCGGGGTAACACTGGAGTCAGAGTATAGGTCATCCAAAACATCAAGCACAGGAGGTATAGCCAGGGGCCTGTGTTGGGGCTTTTTAAGGAAGGTTCGAAGGCGCTTTCTGGAATCAGAATATTCCTGGCCTTGCCACTTAAAATGTTCCCTCATGGTATGCAGAACTTCCCCAAAAGAAATATCCTCAGGAGGGGAGGCCGAGGGGATGGAATCCTCTGCATCCGAGTCCTCATAGGTCTGGAAGGGCTCTTCCTGGCCATCGGAGTGAACAGAGTCTTCAGAATCTTCATCTGAAGGGATAGGGTCAGAGGGTTCAACCCGGGGCCTCTTATCAGGAGGAGGCTGGGATCCTCTCTCAGGATGGGCCTGTGAACCTCTAATCATAGAAATTAAGTCTGCGGCCATAGTCATGATTTGTGTTTCAGGAGTAGGCTGAGGTAAGGCCTTAGCAGTAAGGTGCTTGGTCTTGCTGGCTGCCTTAGCACATGTGTAGGCCTTAATAGACATGGCCATAGGAGGCCTAGCAGCTCCACGTGCAGGAGTGACCTTATCTACAGCAATGGTCTTGGGCATTTCCTCGGTTTCAGTATCCGGAGGAAAATCTATAACTGGCGTCGGTGTGGCCTCTGGTATCGGAGGTGTCGGTAAAGCGGTGTCTTCGGTTCGGAGCGGTGAAATAACCGTCTCAGGGGGAACCGGAGCACTCGCGGTAGGTTTTGGCGTGGAGTCGGTGGAAGACGCGGGCCGAGGATGTCGGTCCCGGTCTTTTCGTTTCTTAGGAGTCTGCGATGTCGGAAGTTCCGACGGCATTGTATAAGCAAATTTATCACCGAAAAAGACTTCAGCGAACTTCGCCTGGCGCCTAAGAGTGCGCTTATTGAAGCGAGCACAGGCGACACAGGCCGAGACGTCGTGGTCTGGGCCAAGGCAAGGAAGACAATAAGAGTGGAAATCCTTATGAGGTATTTGTTTACCACAAGACAGACAATTGTTAACTTTTTCAGTAATTTCTGACATCGGCTGAGGCAAGAAAGGTCCCCAACGGGGTACTTAGCTTTTTTGATGACTTCGGATTCGAAGAATACAGGAGCTGACCGACCGGCACTTGTGAACTGCTTCTGCTTCGGGCACTGCGCGGCAAGAAAGACTGAAGAAAATGGCGTCGGCTGATGCTTATGTACTCCAGCCGCTCTGACGTCGGAGAGAAATGCGACATCAGCCGACGTCGGACCCAGACTTTGGAATCTGGCCGACCGAGGGCTGCCTGAGGCAGGACAACCCATATGTTATGACTGCAGTTGCATTCTTGAAGGACATCTACAGACACCCCCTCCTACTTAAATATTCTAACTCCAAGGTCGCACTTCATACACAAACACACGAAACACCACCACACACCTACCATTCACCTTGCACACACACATTACAGTCATAACGCACACTTATACACTAACCCCTAACCAACACATTTAAACATAGATACATACCTGACCTTCCACCATACTGCAACACCAGAAGCCCGAATGACAACCTCCTGGTAATCGGGATTTTGAAATTCGTGCTTCTGGTCTTTCGGTAATTAGGGGTTTTGGCAATATAGTCTCGAAAGTTTGAAATTCGGTATTTCAAACTATTGATTATATAGTGATCCTATATGTATATATATATATATATATATATATATATATATATATATATAAAACAGGGAAAAGAGAAACTACTATAGGGGAGAGAAGTGAGAGTAACCTATTAAAAACGGTTACTAGTGTGGGAAAGTGAAAGTAACCTAATAAAAAGAATAGTTGTGTAAAATCTTACCATAACCTTAGATGTCCTTTTCTTCCATGTTGCAGTATTCATAACTGTAGGGAGGTTGCTGCCTGCAGCACCAGACATCCGGTCAGTATAGCAAAGTCATAGGAGCAGGGGTACTTGCTACATTGCTTGTCAGGGTCATAAACTGACGTCGGCTATAAAAGTGTCTGCACGTACCCTCTTCAGAAATGACTACCGCATACAGTAGTATCCCTGAGGAGCAAGGAAAGGAAGCTTTTCAGACCCACATATGCCACCACGCCAAAGAAACCCAATAAATGTATGTGCCTGTTACAGTGCCCTGTCTGGATGTAGTAAAGGTAGGGAAAGTCACTCCAGATGGACAAAACAGAGCAAGAGTGGGAAAGAGAGGGGGACTGAATACTGCAACATGGAAGAGGAGGATTTCTAAGGTTATGGTAAGTTCTTTCACAGCTATTCTGTCCTTCTATTCTCATGTTGCAGTATTCATAACTGTAGGAAAAGTACCCAAGTGTATGAACCTGGGAGGTAGGTTCAGGAGCCTGGTCTATGAGACCCTGTAAAATTGGCCTGGAAAACCCAGTTCTGGCTCTAGAGATCAAGTCTAGCTTGTAGTGCTTGTAAAGGTATGGACTGATGACCAGATGGCCGCTTCCAGTATGGAAGCTTAGTCCACCCCCCTGAAAAAGGCTGCTGAAGAGGCAGCTGCCTTAGTAGAATGCACTCTCACATTGGTAAACAGGCAAAGAGAGCTTTAGAAATCCATGATGATATAGTCTGTTTAGAGACTGCCTTCCCCAGGGCCTTGGGCGAAAGGAGACAAACAGTTAGTCAGACTTTCTAATAGATGTGGTTTTGTCCAGGTAACATCTATGCTGTCTATGAACATCCAAGGAATGTAGGGTTCTTTCAGATGGATTTTGAGGTTGAGGAAAAAAACAGGGAGGTTAATGGCTTGATTCAAGGACAGTTCATTAACCACTTTAGGCATGCATGACGGGTTAGTCCTGAGGGAGACCCTGTCCTTATGGAAGATGAGGTAAGGGAGTTAGCCATCAAGGCCTGGACTTATGAGACCCTCCTGGTGGATGTGAGGGCTACCAGCAGTACTGTTTTCCAAGTACATAGTTTCAGCAATGCTGAGTGAGCTGGTTTAAAAGGAGTAAGTGCAGGTTTTTCAAGGACAAAATTAAGGTCACATGAAGGTAGTATCGGTTTTCAAGGGAGTCTGATATAGAGGATCCCTCTTAAGAATAGCTCTTCCTTTAATCTGGATGCCAAGGGAGGAACCACATGGAGACAGGCAGAAATGGCTGACGAGTGTACCTTAACAGAACAGTAAATCAGTCCTGAATGTAGAAGCTCACACAAGTAAGAAAGGACCATAGGTACAGGAATAAGAAAGGGGTCCTGTTTTTTCTTTTGACACCACCTGGAGAATCTTTTCCATTTTGACACATAACTTCTCCTGGTACTGGGTTTCCTGGCTTCCTGCAGGGCATTGAGTACGTCCTCTGAATATAGGTGTCTGAAGGGGATCAGAACTCTTATCACCCATAGGGTAAGTCTGAGCTTGAGCACCAGCCGGTGTATAAGCGACCCCTGTCTTGAGTAAGTAGGTTGAATCAGTGGAGTAACCTGTGGTAATTGTCCTTGGCTAGTATGTGAATAAGGGGAAACCAATGCTGTCCTGGCCAAAAGGGAGTCACTAGCAGGATTTTTGGTTTGTCCCTCTGAATCTTTAGGAGGACTCTGAATCAGTGTGAAGGGGGGAAAGGCATAAAGATACATCCCCGCCCAAGAAAAAGAGAAGGCGTCCACCCTCCAAGCCTGTGGATGTGGGTCCCTTGAGCAAAATAGAGGCATCTGCCTATTCTGGAAGGAGGCAAACAGATCTGTCTGAAGAATACCCCACTTGTGAATAAGTTCTAAAAACACCTCCTTGAGAAGCATCCATTCATGAGAGGGTGCAGAGGTTCTGCTAAGAGTGTCTGCCATCCAATTCTCTGCTGAAGGAATGTACACTGCTTGGAGGTGAATGTGTAGTTCTGCTGCCAGGGACCAAATCTGAACTGCCAGGGGGGGGGTAGGACCTTGTCCCCCCCTGCTTGTTGATATACCACAGGACAGTCTTTTAAGGTGCCTGGTAGGAGAACCAGGTGGAAGGTTTGCAAGGCTAAGAGAAGGGCCCTCATCACTTTGATATTTTCCCTTTGTCTGAGGGAGGACCACTCTCCCTAACTTTGTTTTGTTTGTTGTGGTTTAGTAGGACAGCTCCCTAAACCAGGTCTGAAGCATATGTGAAGATTTGTTGTGAGGGTGGAGGAATCTGCAAAGATATACCCTGATTGAGGCATATGGCTGCAATCCACCACTGCAGCTCTTTTTTCAGGCTTATGACTGCTGTTGCATAATGTGTGTGCGCTCTGTCAGACCGCTGTTTTATAATTTGTTGGTACAGTGTTACTGCATTTGGGAAACGTGTGAGGCAAGACAAAATTTAGATTTTTATCACTGCCAGCATGTTGAGTGACACTGCACTGGGAGTGGTTCATTGTATATAGACTTTTTATTATATTCCACTGTAGCGTGACTGTAGTTAGTATATATACATAAGGGGGTGATGCCCCCTATGTTGAGGAACTGTGGAAGACTTTGCACTCCAAGTAAAATGGAAGTTTTCAATGTTAGGATTTGTTTAGGGTTATGCAACTTGCATTTATTTGGTAATCTGCATCTCAGCCAATGTACAGTTCAGTATGTTTCACCAAATCTGCTAAACTACTGAAACTTGTCTAACACACTTTTAACTGACCTACAACTTATTTAAAAACAGTTGCTGCAAACAGCATTCATGAAGAATGCAAATTACCCTAACACAACATATTGCACCTATCCACAGATAACCATAAACCCTAACATACATCTGATATTGTCAGTCTTCATCTATTTTTGAGTGATGGGTTACATTTCTGATCCTCTGAACTGATCCGGCTGTTATATAGTTCGTGCTAGCCAAAAAATCTCTCGAGCTAAGAGTCTACCCACACTGCCTCTCTCTACATTAACTCAGATCTCATTTGCCGCTCTTACAGAGCTAAGTGTTTTTTAAAATTTCTTCAACCTTTTTCTCCTCTAAGTAGTAGCTTTAAACCTTGTCTACCCCCTTTTCCCATTTGTGCGAGTGTTTGTTTCCTTTTCCCTATAACAGTTGGTAATTCTTGCCTACCATAGTTGGTAGTTTTCCCCCCTCTCTCTCTTTCTCCTTTACTGTTTGGTAATCTCTCCTACCAGCGCTGGTTGGATTCTCTCTGTGTGAGAGTTAACTCTTTTTTTTTTTCATTTTTCTATCCTGAACTTTTGCCTTTCTTGTTAAAATGGCAAATAAATCAAAATCCACCACTGGATTTAAACATTGTCAAGAGTGTGGCAGAAAAATGCTGAACTCTGATGGGCACGATAAATGTGTATATTCTTTAGGTGCTCCTCATTTAGATCAATAGTGCCCTATATGCCAAGACTTCAGTTCTAGAGCCCTGGTAGAACATATAAACAAGTTGATACTAAAAGGGCTTCTTAAGGCCCCTTTTGAGGAAATGTTGTTCAAAGCCAAGTCTCCCAAGGCCTCTGGCTCAAAATAGAGTTGTTCAGTGCCAATGTCCCCATCAGCACCAACATCTAAAAAAAAAACATAAATAGCCTTCTGCTGGTTCTTCCTTGGAACTGAAATCAAAGGTTCCAAAAAATTTGGAATGGACTGAGTCCTCGGCACCAACTGCAACCTCGATGCCATCAACACCTACCACGACACCAGCACCAATAATGGCTCCAGTGTCTGTACCAGCTTCTTTAATTACCATGTCGGTACAGACATCTCCTGCGGCTCTGCAGCTTCTATCCCGGAGCCGAAGACTGAAACTTTATATGCACCCAGGACGAAATATTCTCTCTCGATCATAGGTGTGTACTAGGCTAATGGCCCTGGGGCCTTTACAAGCCTAGCCAAAGGATTACCCTGGCACAGTGCGACCCCTTTCTGGGTCAACTCCCTAGCAATTTTATATAGAGACCTGAATCTCTCACTGGTTTGCCCGTTTGCTCCACCAGTAGTCTTTTAGAAGGTGACATAGTGAGGTTGGTGGATCAGCTTCTGACGGCTAGGGGTATTCTTCCTTCTTCTCAGCCCCCCTCCCCCTCCAAGAGCAGGGGAGCTCTCCCCACAGCACTCCTACTTACATTCCTCCTCTGACCTCCTCGGAGGCTTTAGAGCTGTCAACTCCAACCACACAGACTCCAGTGGTCATTGGCGCTGACAACTTTTTTGTCTTCAGTTCTGGGCACAGCTCAGACTCTCTTGGTCCCCAGGATCAGTCCTCCGCCATTGGATCTGGAGGGTTTGAGTAGACTCTTGTTTTTTTATTTGGAGTTGACCTTACCACTTCAGGCTGCGCCAACTGGGGACCTTTTCTTGGCTTTGTAGATGGGTCTCTTGGGGTGGGGTGTGACCCCGGTTCTGAGTTTGTCTGTCTTGGCTCCTGGATCCCATTTCCTCCTCAGGGGGTCCTGCCTTCAAAGTTATGGAGAGGGCCTTGGCCACTGTTATTTCTCAGGTGCCTCCTGTGTTACCCGAGTTTCACCCCCCGACCCCTGCCTTTCCGAAGCTTACAACAACCTCTGTACCCCTACAGTGAGCTCCAAAGATGCAAAAGATGCCATCCAAAGACCACCCTTGTTCAGAGTCCTCCTCAGATATTCCCAATAAAGATCCCCCCTAGAAGAAGTTGTGTAAGATGAAACACCTGGACTCACCTGAAGAGTCTGTCACTGAGGACACAGATTTCGATAAGGGGAAGGTTCCCTCCAGTCACCCCCAGAATATGTCTCTTTTGAAGACATCCTGGAAATCCTCAAACAGAGAGGTAACTGGAAGTCCAAAGACACTTCCTCTAAGGAGTCTGTGAACTTGCAAGCCTTTGAAGCTAACCCATCAACTTCCTGAGTGACCCCTCCTGCTGATGATCTTAAGTTGATCGCTCAGCAGGCTCGGAAGGCTCCTGATTCGATAGAACTGATTCCCCAGAGATCAGATAAAATACTCCACACTCCCAAGGATCAACAGTACTGGGTGAAAGGGTTAGCAGTAGATGCCATGGTGATAGCGGCTGCCACTAAAAAGGAACTAGCTGAGGAAAGTTCCACTGTTCATCCCCCTGAGACTCAAGGGTGATGGACACACTTGGGGAGCAGGTTTATGCTTCACCGACCTTTGTTATTAGGTCCTTGAACTTTGTGGCACATATCACTAGGCTTCAGGGGGATCTGATCAAGGAACTATCGGATACCTTAGCAGAACCTGTAGCTGAGGGGGTTCAGGAAAAAGTAGCCTCCCAGTTTGCTACCCTAATTCGTCCATGAGACTCATTGCACATGCAGCCGAAGGAGTGACCAGGTCAGCCCGTTCAGGTGTTGCTATTTGACGACATTATTGGATGTGCCTGTGTGAGTTTGCAGAGCCATTCAAGTCTTCCTTCACCATTGATCCTTTTGATGGATCCTCTTTGTTTGGCCCCAAAGCTAAAGAAACTCTATCCAGGTGTGAGAAAGATGGAAAGACCCTGTCTGCTGTGGGCATATATTTTTCTGTTCATCAATGAGCCTATTCCAGGAATCACAGCAGTGGGAAGATGTGCTTCAAGAAGTGCTAGAGGCCTTTTCAGGACATACTTGGTTCAGACTCCCCTCGGGGCGGGGGGGGGGTTCAAATGGAAAATGCCATCCTAGAGGCAGAGGTGGTCCACAAAACCAGGTTTCCAGGGAGTCTTTCTCTGGTCAGCCCTATCAGCGCTCCTGAAAGGAGGCCCAATTGCTTACCTCTGGAGGCAGTTGTGGGAAGATTTTCTTTGCACCCAGCAGCCTGGCAACAAATAACCACAAACACCTGGGTGCTAAGTATTATTTCCAGAGATTACCTTATCCTTTTCAGCCTTTACCCAAGAACTTGACCCAAGAAACCCCGACGTTCCACTCAGTTAGAGGGACCATGCAGCCTTGGAAATATGAAAGCTGCTATATATATAAAAAAAAAAAAAAAAAAAAAAAGGGGGGGGGGGGGGAGTCATCCAAGAAGTCCACCAGACCAGATAAGATCCGGATTTTACTCAAGGTGCTTTTTAGTGCCAAAAAAGACAGGGGACTGGAGACCAATTCTAGATCTCAGTATTCTAAACAAATTTGTTCAACAGTCTAAATTCCGGATGGTCACAGTTCAGTCAATACTTTCCTTTCTAGAGGAAAATGATTGGAAGTGCTCTATAGACCTTCAAGATGAGTACTACCACATAAAAATGGACAAACGCTCAAGAAGGATGTTCTTCATCTCACATTGCTGCAGTCCTTACACTTGGGTAGTCCGCTGTCCTCGGTCGGCCCGAATATCAAAGTATTAGGCTGACGTCGGTCAAGGCGCTTAAGACTGACATCAGGACGTCAGGGTACAAATGCGCATGACTGACGTCATATCCTCAGTCTTTTTTGCCGCATGGTCCGATGCAGAAGCAGCGTTGCAAGTGCCGTTCGGCGTTCTGAAATTTTTCGAATTCGGAGTTTCAGACCGAGTCAAAGTTGGCTAAGTACCCCGTTGGAGAATATTTTAGTTTTTTCTTGCCTCAGTGGTTTACCGGATGTCAGAAAAAGTAAATAACTGTATTTCTTGTGGGAAACAGATACCTCATAGGGACTATCATACTTTGTGTATTCCTTGTTTGGGGCCTGAGCACGACGTTGTTGGGTGTCGCTTTTGTGCTAGGTTCAATAAGCGCACTATTAAGCGAAGGTTAGATTGTGCCAGGTTGGTCTTCGGGAAGCGGTGCAATTATACTATGCCGTCGGATGCTCCGCCCGCTTCTTCAAGAAGCGCAAAGACAAAGCAGCTAAACCCAGGCAAGAAGAGTCGTCCGTGCGGACGCCGGTTCTTTAGAGGCGTCAGTGGAATCGGTGGTTCACCGGAGGCTTCTCTGGAGTCCCAGGGGGAGCCTTTAATATTGCAGGATGTGGCCTCTCAGGAGGCAGGTCAGGCTGAAGGGGCTTCTCAGGTTACTGTACTCCCTGCTCTTCCTAGGGTGGTTAGGCCCTCTCCTTCTGTTTCCAAGGCTTCTCCCAGAGGCAGGCCAGGTTTAGCTTCTGTTGGTGTCACTCCTAGTTCATCAGGATCTGTGCCCAAGAAGCACATGCTTAAAATGGCAGAAGATTTAATTACTTTGATTAGAGGTTCTTTGCCCCCTCCTGATAAGAGGCCCAGGGTGGAACCAGAGTTGGGGAGTTTTGGGCAGGCTTGGATGTTTCAGAGTCTTCGGCTGAAGACTTGCAGGAGTATTCTCCTTATTCTGATTCTGATGTAGATGATTCTACTCCTTCTGCTTCTCCTCCAGAGGATTTTTCTTTTTCAGAGACTCTTCATTCCATGAGGGAACATTTTAAGTGGGAAGGTCAGGACTTTTCTGATTCCAGGAAAAGGCTTAGGGAATTTTTGCTTTTACCCCAGCATAGGCCTTTGGCTATACCACCTGTTCTGGATGTGGTGGAAGATGTGTTTGCAGAGGCTTCTCTTAATCCTGATTCTTTGCCTCCTGCTCCTGTTAAACCGGATAGGTATTACAGGGTGCCTGAGGCTCATAAATATCTTTATAAGAGTCCTAGGGCGGACCCAGAAACTGTTAGTCAGGGACCTAAGGGTGTCAAGGCCTCTGTTGTAAAAAAATCCGGTTCCTCTAGATAAAGAGGCCAGAGCTTTGGATAGATGGGGTAAGAAAGTTTATACTTCTTCCACCTTAGCTATGAGGGCTTTGAATTGCCAGTTTCACATGTTGAAATATCAGAATTATTTTCTTTCTCAATTGAAGTCTAAGGTAGATGCTCTGGCGGAAGGCATTGAGTGTAAAGAATTACAAGATTTGGTACATGTCTCTGAACAGGTGGGTAAGCATTCTTTACAATGTGGTTTTGATGCTGTACAGGCCTCGTCTAGGGTGGCTGCCACTGGGTCAGTTCTTCGCAGGCACGCCTGGCTGAGGGATCAGAATTTATCTGACCATGTTAAGACAAGGATTTTGGATGCTCCTTTACAGTCTGATGTGTTGTTTGGTTCACCTATGGAGTCAGTCTTGAAGAAAATGGAAGACAAGGCTAAGTCTATGCAGGCTGTGAAAGATTTTTTGCAAGTTCAGCCTCCGAAGTTTAGTAGGAATTGGCCTGCTACGGGGTGGACGTACCCTTCTTATGATTCACAGTCTAGGGGTAGATCTAGACGTGGTAGGGGCAGAGCTCACAGCTCCTTCAGACCTAGAACAGGGAGTTCACCTGCACAATCTTCGGGTGAGGGCAGGGGCCAGTCCTTTCGTAAACAGGCCCAATGACCTACCTTTTCAGCTGCCAGATCCTTCTTGCCTGGCAGCACCTTTGGGAGGAAGGTTGGCACTCCAAGGAAAATTGGCGTTTGATTACCCAAGACAGATGGGTATTGGATATCATACACCAAGGTTACAAGTTTTATTTCCATACCTTGCCTCCTTTCAAAGGCATGCCAGACGTTCCTCCTCAGCAAAGACTAGAGGCTCACAAACAGATTTCTCTGCTGCTTCAAATAGGGGCAATACAACCGGTCCCTCTGCCAGAAGTGGGTCTAGGATTTTATTCTCGCCTGTTCCTAGTACCAAAGAAGGGGAACACGTGGAGACCAATTTTGGATTTATCTATCCTCAACACTTATCTGGACATTCCCAAGTTCAAAATGTTGACGTTACAACAGCTTTTACCTCTGCTGGGCAAAGATCACTGGATGGTGACTCTGGATCTCAAGGAGGCTTACCTTCATGTTCCTATCAGGCTAAGTTGCAGGAAGTATCTGCGTTTTCGGGCTGGGACTTCTCATTATCAGTTCTCTGCATTGCCCTTTGGCTTATCTACTGCGCCCAGAGTGTTCACGAAGGTTCTGGCTCCAGTGACAGCTTTCTTCAGGCTAAGAGGAATACAGATCTATCCTTATTTGGACAATTGCTTGATTCTGGCCCAAGGAAGGGACGAACTTCTTCATCATTTACAATATGTGATAGCAGTGCTAAGATGCCTGGGGTATTCTGTGAACGAAATAAAGTCCAGTCTAGTACCCTCTCAGGACATGTGCTTTCTGGGTGTGAGACTGAATACAGCATCCCAGATGGCCTTTTTGACCCCGGACAAACAAAAGAATCTTTCTCTTTACTTCTATCAATTGTCTCATCAGTCCAGGCTGACTGCAAGGACAGTCCTTCAAGCCTTGGGGTTCATGGCATCTTGTATTCTGGTGCTTCCCAATGCCAAACTGCATATGAGGAAGCTACAATGGTATCTCAAAAATGTATGGACACAGCACTGCCAGGATATGGACACTGTCATTCAGATAATACCTTGCATTCAAAAGGAATTTTTGTGGTGGGCTCAGGAATGTCACCTAAACAAGGGACTCTCTGTGACCCGGCCGGAGGCGAGTCAGATTCTAACGACAGATGCCTCAGACAAAGCTTGGGGAGCTCATCTAAATGGAAAGTGGGTACAAGACACGTGGCCTGCCAGACTTCAACATCTACATATCAACTTGAAGGAGATGTTAGCAGTCCAGTTTGCATTAATAGCTTTCAAGGATTTACTTCTTCCAGGACAGGTGTTGGTTCTAACAGACAACACAACTGTCATGTGGTACATCAACAAGCAAGGGGAACACATTCTTATCCTCTATGCAGACAAGCAATGATTTTGTGGGAGACTGCTCTCAGTTTACAGCTAAATCTTCAGGCAAGGTTTCTGCCGGGAGCACAGAACTCCTTAGCAGATGTGTTGAGCAGGCAATTATGGATCCCCACGAGTGGAAATTGGATCCTCATGTATTTCAGAAATTGACAGTGTTATGGGGAACTCCAGACATAGATCTGTTCGCTTCTCCACTAAACTACCAGCTGCCAAAGTTTTGCACAAAAGGTTTCATCCCACAGCTTGGAAAGTGGATGCTCTTTCTTTCAATTGGAGCAATCTTCATGTGTATGCCTTTCCACCTCTGCCTCTCCTCCCAAAGGTACTCCTAAAGGTCAGACAGGACAAGCCAAAGATGATTTTAATAGCTCCAGATTGGCCTCGACAGCACTGGTACCCATTACTGAGAAGTCTGGTGCGGGAGCCTCCATGGCCTTTGCCTTCGATTCCACACCTGCTGTCTCAGGAGAACAGTCATTTGCTCAATGTCAAACTTCACTCTCTTCACCTAACAGCCTGGCATATTCTGTTTTAAACCCTGGAGGGTCTCAGCTTCCACAGCAAGTTTTGAATGTTATTTTGGAGGCCAGACGGCCTAGTACAAGGAAAGTGTACGCAGATAAATGGAAGAGATTTTTATTTTGGAGTGCAGCAAAGGAATTTGATGTTTCTAAGCCTAATTTAAGTGTGGCTCTTCAATATCTTGCTGAGTTACTGGACAAAGGTTTGTCCTTCTCTTCTATTAAGGTTCATGCTGCAGCAATTTCTGCTCACTATGACTGTGACCCACCATTGTTTTCTCATCCTTTGTTTAAGCAATTCCTTAGAGGGGCTAAGAATATAAGACCCCCACGTAGAGCTCCTACTCCTGCTTGGGATCTCAATTTTGTGTTGGAGAAACTCACTCTACAACCTTTTGAGCCTGCAGCTACTGCTGAGTTGAAATATTTATCATGGAAGACTGCTTTTTTGTTGGCCATTACCTCTGCGAGAAGGGTTTCTGAATTACAGGCCCTTATGGCGGTTGAGCCTTTCTTAATTTTCCATAAGGATAGGGTATCTTTACGTACTAATCCTTCCTTTATGCCTAAAGTGGTTTCTAGTGTGGCTTTAAACCAAACTATTCATTTGCCTACTTTTTATGCAAACCCCCAAAATAAAGGGGAAAAGATTTTGCACACTTTGGATATACACAGGCAGTTGCGATATTATTTGAGCAGAACTAAAGAGTTCAGGCAGTTTCAGCAGTTATTTGTTTCATTTGCTTTGGGTTCTCAGGGCAAGCCGGTGTCAAAACAAACTATTTCTAAGTGGATTGGGTTTTGTATTGCTTTCTGTTATTCCCATCATGGTAAGGAGATTCCAGCTGGGATTAGGCCTCATTCCACTAGGGCTACTGCCACTTCTACAGCTTTTTTAAGGGGGGTGGCAACTAAAGATATTTTGGAGGCAGCTACTTGGAGTTCAGTGCATACTTTCTCTAAGCATTACCACCTTCCACTTTACTCTAAATCTAGGGCTGGTTTTGCCACTGCAATTTTACAGGGCATTTTGGCAGCTCCTACTGCTTTATAGTTTTGCCATCCTCCCTTACCTCTGCTTTGGGATTCTACCCAAGTGTAAGGACTGCAGCAATGTGAGATGAAGAACATAGTACAGTTTTGTACCTACCATAAATGTAGATGTTCAAGATCCACATTGCTGCAGTCCAATTTACCCTCCCTCCTTCTCTGTACTTAGAGGCGGTTGTGTGGTTTGGGTTGTGAATATTGTGGATATTGTATATATTGTACATATGATTAGTGCAAGGGTGGTTGGTTGTTTTTTGCTGTCTTTTGGTTTTGACCTTTCTTTTTAGGGTCTTCTGACATCTGGGGCAAGAAAAGACTGAGGATATGACGTCGGTCATGCGCATTTGTACCCTGACGTCCTGATGTCAGTCTTAAGCGCCTTGACCGACGTCAGCCTAATACTTTGATATTCGGGCCGACCGAGGACAGCGGACTACCCAAGTGTAAGGACTGCAGCAATGTGGATCTTCGAACATCTACATTTATGGTAGGTACAAAACTGTACTATTCTCCACTTATGGCTAGGAGCCAGTCACTATCAGTTCAGAGTGCTGCCCTTTGGTAACACCTCAGCCCCCAGGGTGTTCACCAAATGTATGGCAGCAGTAACAGGTCAGTGAGACTACATGTATTCTGGGTGTTTCCATATCTAATCAACTGGCTCATCACCGCTTCCACCAGGCGTCTACTGCTACAGGTGACAGACTTCACCCTATAATTGTTCCTGCATCTAGGCATTATGGTCAATCTTACAATGTCTTAACTGACTCCCTCTCAGGATATGGAATTTATCAGAGCTCATCTCAACATTCTGTCTTGTATGGCCTCCCTACCTGCCCACAGATTCCAGAAAATAAAACCTCAAATTCATTCTCTCTTGTGCTCAAAAAAAGTACCAGCTCTACTAGTGCTTCAAGCATTAGGGTCCATGGCAGTGGCGATCACTAAGGTCCCACTATCGAGATTTCACATGAGATTACTGCAATGGCTTCTGGCGAATCAATGGTCCACTTTAACCCACCCATTGAACCATCCCATACTTACCCACCAGTCGCTGCAAAAAGGACCCATCCTGGTGGATGGAATCTGAATAAATTCTTCTGGACTGTCCCTTTGTCCTTCCTCAACCCAAAGCCATAGTGACCACGGATGCCTCCCAGATGGGGTGGGGGGGCAAGACAGTCCAAGGCAGTTGGTCCCTGACAGAGGTCAATCTGCATATCAACATCCTGGTGCAGAGAGTGGTGGTGCTACTAGTATTGCAAGCATTTCACTATACCCTCCCTCAAGGAACCATTGCAATCCAATTAGACAACATGTCCGTTGACTGGTACATCAACAAGCATGGGGGAGTCAAGTCCTAGCCCCTGTGTTGAGAAGCCCTCAGAGTGTGGCAATAGGCCATTGCCTCCAACCGCTTTCTGACAGCTATGCACATCCCAGGGAGTTCAAATGTGACAGGTGGCAAACTACGCAGATGCATTCTACTGCCTCACGAATGGTCTCTCAATCCCAAAATAGCAAAGACGATCTTTTGTCTCTGGGGCCAGCCTTGCTGCAACCTTTTTGCATCTCCCCAAAACAACAAGTGCAGAAGCTACTTTGCCCTAATCCCCCTCAGAGGGAGTCCCCGAGAGAGGATCTTTTCCTTGATTGGCTCCTGGGTCTCCTCTATGCCTTTCCTCCTTTCCCTCTGATCTCTTCTCTTCCTCAAGAAACCAGCCAGGTTGAGAAGAAAAGTAATACTTACTGCATCCTTCTGGCCTTAACAAATTTGGTTTCCTTTCCTATGGCTTCATTTTGTTCACCGTTCATGGATTCTGGACCCAATTCTAGATCTTCTGTCTCACCCTCAGGGACTGGTGCATCGTAATGTACAAAGTCTCAAGCTGCTTGGTCCCTCCAATTCCGTTAGTCGCCAGGCATAATGATATTCCATTCCCAGTATGAAAAATTTTGCTGGCATCTCATAAACCATCCATCAGGAATCTGTACCTCAGTAAATGTAAGAGATTCTCAATCTGAGCTTGTGATAATGGCCTTAACTGTTTTTCAGACCCTGTGGAAAAAGTTTTAGAATTTTAGGCCATCGTTTTTGCTAGAGGAGCTTCTGCATCTACTGTTAAGGTCATTCTAGCTGCCATCTCTAATTTTCATAATGGCTTCGAAGACCTACCCTTAATTTCACATAGACTATGTAAGGTCTTCCCTCAAGGGAACTATTTGATTGAAGCCTCCATTTAAAGACCCTCTACTCCCATGGCACCTGACTGGTTTTGCAATCACTGGTACTTACCTCCCTTTTGAACCAGTGGCTACTTGTGACTTAAACTTCCTTTCTTGGAAAACACTTCTGCTTATAGCTGTAACCTCTGCAAGATGATATTCCGAATTGCAAGTCTTATATTCAAAACCCCCTTATTTAATTTTCCATAAGGACAGAGATACACTCAGAAACAATTCATCCTTTCTTCCGAAGGTGATCTGAGTGTCCAACATTAATCAAGTGATAGACTTACCTGTCTTCTTTCCAAATTTTTCCAACAAGGGTGAATATTGCCTACACTTGTTAGATGTTCATAGCCAATTACATTTCTACCTCAACAGAAGTAAATAATTCAGGAAATAAGAACAATTATTTGTTTCCTTCTCTGGTGCAACCTTAGGAAAATCTGTCTCTAAGGTTACCTTGTCAAAATGGTTAAGAGATTGCATTACTTACATTTATGACATAAGGAATCTAAAGTTAAATACGCCAGTTAAGGCGCATTCCACCAGATCTATGGCTACTTCAGCTGTTTTCTATTCAAAGGCTTCCATGAGTGAAATATACGCAGCAGCAAAATGGGCTTCTCCGCATACCTTTATTACTCATTACAAATTGGATTTGGTCTCAAAGGGAAAAGCAGCTTTTGGTTCTATGGTTCTTGGGAATATCATTCAACAGGGCCACCCAGGAAATAAAGTAGCTAGGGGCCTCTGTCTCATCAGTCAAGAATAGATGAAGATTGACATCCTCAGATACAAAAGTTATGTATTTTGCAATTCAACACTGTAGGCTTTTAGTATTCTGAAATTCAGTCAAATGAGTTTTCAGTATTTTGAATATTCGGGGTTGTGGACGTCACATGAATTTCATTATTTTGAGTTTCCAGTCATGTGAAATGGACCCATATATATATATATATATATATATATATATATATATATATATATATATATATATATATATATATATATATATATATATATATATATATATATATATATATACACAACACCGACAACGACATCACCGACACCACATAATCGACAGTGCATTAACACGAAACCTCACATACCCGACAACGAAATCACCGACGGTACACAAACACGAAACCCCATACACTGCACACACCACAATAACAACAATAAAAAACAAAACACATCCCCATTCCACAAACCACACACACAACACAAGCACACCAAAATCCTTACAAACCCACACTAAACCTTACATACAGAACTATCGACAACCCTAACCCTAAGGTCCGTCACTATCGCACACGCATCTAACCCGCTCCCTAACCCTAACTCACTTAACCAGCCCCTAACCCAAAGTCTATCCCTACCGACACTTACCTAACCCGCTCCCTAACCCTAACTCACTTAACCGCCCCTATCCCAAAGTCTATCCCTACCGACACTTACCTAACCCGCTCCTAACCCTAACTCACTTAACCCGCCCCTATCCCAAAGTCTATCCCTACCGCACACTTACCTAACCCGCTCCCTAACCCTAACTCACTTAACCCACCCCTATCCCCACAGACCGTCAATATCCACACTTACCTGACTCGCACCCTAACGTCCGTCACTACCGCATACTCACACAGCCTTTTCCCATGTCGGCATCCTCGGCGTCGGTGTTGTCATCCGTCGTGTCAGTCTTCTGCATTGTCGATGTTCTGGCACTCGCGATTCGCGTCGGTCTTCTTCATTGTCGATCTTCTGGAGCTCCGGATTCCGTTGTCGGTGTTCTGCGCTGTCGACTAAGTCAGGTAGAACCATATATATATATATATATATATATATATATATATATATATATATATATATATATGGATCTACCTGACAACATCGACAGTGCACAACACCGACAACGACATCACCAACACCACATAATCGACAGTTCACAAACACGACACCTCATACACTCAACACATCATAATAACAACCAACAAACAAAACAAATCCCCTGTCCAAAAACCACACACACAACACAAGCACACCGAAATCCTAACAAACAAACACTAAACCTTACATACACAACTATCTACAACCCTAACCGAAACCCTAACCCTAAGGTCCGTCACTATCGCACACTCACCTAACCCGCACCCTAACCCAAAAAATATCACTACTGCACCCTTACCTAACCCGCGCCCTAACCCTAACTCACTTAACCCACCCCTATCCCTACAGACCGTCAACATCGCACACTTACCTTACTCGCACCCTAACGTCCGTCACTACCGCATACTTACACATCCTTTCCACATCTCGGTGTTCTCCGCGTCAGTCTTCTGACTTGTCGATCTTCTGGCATCGGTGATTTCGTTGTCGGTCTTCTCATCTGTTGACGTTCTCAGGTAGACCCATATATATATATATATATATATATATATATATATATATATATATATATATGTATATATAAATGCACACACCTGTGTGTGTGCGTCTGTAGATGTGCAAAAACCACAGTGTCAAACTTCTGCCCCCTCCACCCACATGAACCATGTACGCACATTTTCCTGGATTTTCACTAGTATGACAATCAAGACTTTTAGACATCTTGGTCTTCTATATTATGTTACTGGAATTATGCATTTCAGGACTGTGGGCTTGAACCTTGTGATAGTAAACTATAGATATATATATATATATATATATATATATATACATATATATACACGGTTTACTATGGTTTGTGCGAACAATATTCTCTCGGCAGCACTGCTGCTGAAAATCAGAATGTCGTGCACAAAACATTAATGGAAGGGATAGTCAAGACACACTTATGCGAATGCTGTAATGCATTCCCATAAGTGTATTCGACTATCAGCACGGAGATCGCGGTACAGTGGGGATTGGAAATTCATCCATATCCCCATTGTAGTGCGATCTCAGAGTTAGACTATATTAGAAAATGTTTTGCCATTCGAACAAACAATAGTAAACCTATACACACACGTATATATATATATATATATATATATATATATATATATATATACACATATACACACACACATACATATACATATGTATGTACATACACACACACACACATACATGTACATATACACACACACACACATACACATATGTATGTACATACACATACACACACACACACATATATATATATATATATATATATATATATATATATATATATAGAGGTCTACTTTGTTTTGTTGAATCTCATTTCTCCCCGACCACTTCGCTGAAAACACAGATTACTGAAAACTCATTCACCGAATCTCATTTCACTGAACTGAACTTGGTATATATGGCACTGTGTAGAGTACTGTACGGCAAGTAAAAGGTATATGCCCTTTTCCCCACTATAGTGCAATCCTACAGTTAGTATACATAGTTGGGGGAGGTGTTTGTTTTATATTTTATTTTACCAAAAACTTCATAATGATACATATTAAACAATAGACATGCATAGTTGCAACACCAATGACCAGCTCTCTCTAGAAGACAATATGTACTCAAACTAAGTGGGGGGCTATGCCCCCCCCCCACACCCCTAACTATATATATTAACTCCAGGATCACACTCCAGTGGGGAAATGGTCATATACCTTTTACTTGCCTTACAGTGCTCTACACAGTGCCACATATTCTAACTGCAATTCAGTTAAATGAGATTCAGTAATTTGAGTTTTCAGCAAAGTGGTTGGGGTAAAATGAAATTTAGTGAAATGAGATTCAACGAAACAAAGAAGACCCATATATATATATATATATATATATATATATATATACATATATATAATTATATATATATCTATATATATATATATATATATATATGGATCTACCTGAGTAGATCGAAACTTCAGAACACTGACAAATCGTCAGAAGATAGACAAGGCAGAAGACCGACGGAGGAAGACATCGACGCTGAGAACACTGAGATGGGGAAAGGATGTGTAAGTATGCGGTAGTGACGGCCGTTAGGGTGCGAGTAAGGTAAGTGTGCGATGTTGGCGGTCTGTAGGGATAGGGGTGGGATAAGTGAGTTAGGGTTAGGGCGCGGGTTAGGTAAGGGTACGAGTAAGGTAAGTGTGCGATGTTGGAGGTCTGTAGGGGTGGGATAAGTGAGTTAGGGTTAGGGAGCGGGTTAGGTAAGGGTGCGAGTAAGGTAAGTGTGCGATGTTGGCGGTCTGTAGGGGTGGGATAAGTGAGTTAGGGTTAGGGCGCGGGTTAGGTAAGGGTGCAGTAGTGATATATTTTGGATTAGGGGCGGGTTAAGTGAGTTAGGGTTAGGGCACGGGTTAGGTGAGTGTGCGATAGTGACGGACCTTAGGGTTAGGGTTTCGGTTAGGGTTGTAGATAGTTGTGTATGTAAGGGTTAGTGTTGGTTTGTAAGGATTTTGGTGTGCTTGTGTTGTGTGTGTGGGTTTTGGACAGGGGATTTGTTTTGTTTGTTGTTATGATGTGTTGAGTGTATGTGGTGTCGTGTTTGTGAACTGTCGATTATGTGGTGTCGGTGTTATGAAGTTTCGATCTAGTCAGGTAGATCCATATATATATATATATATATATATATATATATATATAGATGCAGACAAGTTGATCACATGTTTATTTTAGTTTCCTGACTGGGTAAGTGAACTAGTCCAAGGATCTTTTTCAGTCATACTCCAAGCAAGAAGCAAATACAGACATCAATTACAAATAGTTCTAGAGCAGCCTAATGTAAATGATAGAACAGTTAAAACATGAGTATATACTTCCAAGCACAGGAAATACAAAAGGGAAACTAGATACCAACAGCAAGGCATTAATAAGTATTCACAACTGGCTGATAATTGTTTCCATCTAACAGAGTCCTGACTCATCTAAAAGACTGAAAAAATATGTTAACTGCACTTCTGCAAAGAGACAAACCTCTTCTATTCCTCTATGTGCGGGACTGCCCCCCACTGCTAAATACACCAACTGTACAACTGCAAAACAGTGGAAAAAACAGAAAATTTCTCAGCCCCACTAAACACTGTCCCCACAAAATTACAAACAAGACCTTTCCTGCAGCTGCACCCCTCCACATCTCTGTTTATACTAACAGGTCTACTTTTAAAGCTCAAAGTTTCAAAGCTTCGAATTTCTTATGGTCGAGACCATAAGATCAGTGTTTTGAAACTTTGAACTGTTTAAATGGAGATCACAGTACAGCATGGAAAAAGAGTTATGTACTTACCATAACTTGGAATCTGTGCTACCAGTGTCATTATTCATCACGGATGGGTGTAGAATCCGACATTGGATCCGCGCCATCAACTAGAATCAGCTGCTGAGCTCCAGTTCCTCCCCTACCAAGATCCCTTGCTACCCACAACCCTCAGATTGAGTTTGCTGGATAGTAAACGGAGGCAATGAATACTGCCTAAAGGATGAAAGAATACTAAGGGATACATCCCTCACTAACTCCCTAAACACCAGAAGGAAGGGGAAGGAAGGTGGGAATGTGATGAATAATGACAATGGAAAAAAGAGATTCCAAGTTATGTTAAGTATATAACTCTTTATCTGATGCAATCCATGTCATTATTGATCACGGATGGGTCAGAGTCCTCAGCTACTACTAACCCTGGGAGACTTCATGGAAGAATATGTCGGAGCACAGAAGAACCAAAGGAAGCCCTGCTCCTGGACACCAGGACTAACGTGTAATGAGCAACAAAAGTATGGAGATTAGACAAAGTAGCAGCAGCACAAATCACACCTAAAGAAAATTTAGCCAAGAAGGCAGAAGATGTGGCTACCAACCTAGCAGAGTGAGCTTTGACTGGTCCAGTGAGCTCTAGGTGTCTGTTTTCATAAATATAAGAAATACAGCTGGCGATCCAATGAGAAATAGACACTTTGGAAACCGCTTGACCTCTCCTAGCCTGAGAAAAGGCAACAAAGAACTGATCAAACTTTCGAAAATTTTCAGTCTGCTTGAGGTAAAAACATAACTACCTATGAACATCCTAACAATGCAACTGATATTCTCCTTTATTGGAAAAATTAGGAAAGAACACAGGAAGCTGAATCAACTGATTAGGATTCACCTCAGAAGCTACCTTAGGGAGGAAGTAAGGATTGGTCCTGAGAGACACCCTATCCTTATGGAATAATGAAAGGAGGCTTTATGCACAGAGCCTGCAATTCGGAGACCCTCCTGGCCGATGTAACCACCACCTAAAAGGATGTCTTCCAAGACAAGAATTTAAGGTCATAGGTCGCTGCAGGCTCAAAAGATTTCTGCGCCAAAGACTGCAGCACCAGAGTGAGATCTCAAGGAGGGGAGGGATCCTTTACAGGAGGTCTGAGTAGAAAGATCCCTTTAAGGAAGGCCTTGCCCAACCTATAAGAAAAGGTGAGACTTTTGCTCAAATGGAAGTCTGAGACAGCGGCCAGTTGGAGTTTAATCATAGAGAAACTATCCCCCTGTTGAAAAAGAGGTGCCAGGAACAACAAAATGTCAGGGGTAGGTTCATAGGGAGGTACTAGGCTATTGGCCCTAGGGCCTATATAAATCTAGCCAAGAAGGTACCCTGGCTTTCGCCACCCAAAACAATTATTTTCCTGTGTCACTGTCTAGCAGAGCCACAGAAGTGATCCCTGGGGTGAATTTCCTATTTCCCATCCAATCATCAAGATTTTTCTTGAAGAGTGCTAATGAGGAGCTTTGTTTGATGTAGATGGGTAGTTTGTTCCAGAGTATGGGAAGTCTCTGGGACAGAAATCTATCCCTCCAGCATGTTCTGTTTATTGTGGTGAGAAGGTTTAGGTCCCTAGAGTGTGGAGCATGTCCAACAGCTCGGGGTTTTACCTAGTTTTGTATGTTTGGCAGAGAACGCATCTGAGAAGGCGATATGCGACGGAGTAAAGCTGGAGATTTTTGAGATGATCTGCATAGGGCATCTGTGTGAGACTGGTAATCCTCTTAGTGAGGTATTTCTGCGGTCTTTCCAGTTGTTGTAGATGTCTTGTGAGGTACACACCAAAAGGGGCATTGTACTCTATAATGGGTCTAATGAGTGACGAGTAGAGGGGAACAATGACCTCTTTTTTCCAGGATGAGAAACCTTTTGTGATGAGGTGTGCCACGTAGAAGGATTTCCTGACTACTGTGGTGATGTGATTATCAAAGGAGAGACTACTGTCCACCTGTGTCCCAAGGTCTGTTATCACGCTTTCGGTGTTAAGTTTACTACCGCCTAAGTGGTACTTCATGGGTACAGAGTTTTTACCAAAGGCGATGACAATGCACTTATTGGCATTGAGCTTGAGGCCATGGCTTTGACACCAGGCATCTGTCTCAATGAGGCCCTTTTGAAGGATGTCCACATCGTTAGGAGTTTCAATTATTGCTCCTAGTTTGCAGTCATCTGCAAACTTCGTTAGCCAAAGACCTTCTGTGTTAGCCTGTACTTCAGAGAAGTAGATACCAAACAGGAGAGGACCAAATACTGAACCCTGTGGTAGTCCACTTGTCACTGGTCTGAAGTTGGATTTGGAGTCTGCTACTTTCAGTGTGAGTTTTGTCAGTGAGCCAGTTGGCAACCCATCTTGTGACATAGGGATTTATACCTAGTTTAGTGAGTTTATCTATAATTCCAGAGTAGGGGATGGTGTTGAAAGGCTTGGCAAGATCTAGATAGGCTGTGTGAACCAACTTACCCTCGTCTACGGCTTTGGGGACTGCTTCAAAGAAGTCTATCAGGTTTAAGAGACATGATCTGCCTTTAGATAGAAGCTAAAAAAGGGTCTAGATTTTGTTGTTTTGCCCAGATAGAAAATCTCCTCTATTTGCTGGAATACACCTTCTTGGTAGACAGTTTTTGAGAAGCCAAAATAATGGTCTTTACCGGGGAGGGGTGCCAGGACTGGGAAAGAATCATTGGAATTGGAGAAACTAAGCAGTCAGATGAAAGGACTGAAGGTTGTGAAGAGGAAGCCCCCAAGGATAAGGAATGAGATCTGGAATGGGATCAAATATCCAAGACGGATATTTCAGATGAGACCAAAGGAGGGAAAATCAAGCCTGATGAGGACAGAAGGGGGCAATGAGGATGAGAGGACTCTTCAGGCAATTACCTTTCTGTAACACTTTGGGAATGAGGAGAGTTGGGGGATAGGCATACAGGAGACTCACTGGCCAGTCATGAACCAGAGCGTCCATAGGTGACTCCCCCACTGGGAGGATCAGGGCAAAGTATTTGCTGCATTTGTGATTGACTGGAGAGGCAAAAAGACTGCAGCAAGGGAGACTCCAGCAGTCGAATATCCAATGTGCCACTGATGGATTCAGGGACCACTCGTGAGGACTCCAGATAGATCTGCTGAGTTTGTCAGCTAATACTTTGGAACTGCCAGGAATATGCTTTTCAAGAAGAAAGCTCCTGGAAGACATCACCCATTCCCACACTCTCCTGGCCTCTCTGCACAGGGGATAAGACAGTGTTCCCCACTGCTTGTTGATGTACCAGACCACTGCCATGTTGTTTGACTGAACTGCAATGGTCCAGAGAGGGAGACAGTTTTGGAAGGCTTGCAACGTTAGAAGGACTGCTCTCATCTCCAGGACATTCATGTGCAAATTAGTCTCTCAGGGGGACCACGTGCCTTGAACAGTCGTCCCTGATAATGCCCCCACCCCAACAGGGAGGTGTACGTGGTCACTGTGGCTTGGGGTTGGGGAAGACAGAAGGGTCTGCTTAGCAGAAGGTCCTGAGCATGGAGCCACCAACCAAGGTAATGTCTGCAGACTTGAGAAATCTTGACGGTCATTGGACAGGGGATGAAGGTGGGCTGGTCACTGCACCCCAAGGGTCCACTGTAGAACCTGCATGTGATATCCATCAAGAGGGGCTAACTGAATCACTGAAGATGGACCTATTACCAAATCATCTCGACTCTGCATGGGGGAAGTGCTGCAGTCTCTGATGCTGTGTCCAGAATGACGCCAATAAATTCCAGGCTCTGACATGGGGCAAGAGGTATACATTCATTTGAGTGTCCACACCAGCCTCGAACGGGTGTAATGCCGAATCAGAATGTAGAATTTGAAAGTGGCACTCAGAATAATTCTGTCATACAAAACACCAAATGCGACATTTCCAACAGCTCTACCACCTAAACAAGTTCTAACACGGGTCAAAAACAAGGGGATATTGTGTGTTTCGCATATTTCCGGTTCGCAATTGTGAGAATCTGCTGCACTGTTTTCGCACATTTTCCGATCGACCATCCACCGTACGATCAAATGAATGTATACTGGGGCAAGATGAGATTTCAGCAGGCTGACTGTAATACCTAGGTCCTGAAAGACTGAATGTATAATTCATGGCCAGACTGAGTTGACAACTTGTGGACTGTAAGGAGCCAATCGTCCAGGTACGGAAAGACCTGCAAACTTTGCAGCCGGAAATGGGCTGCTATTACTACCATACATTTGGTAAACAACCAGGGGGTTGAGTCCAAAGGGCAGGGCTCTGAACTGACAGTAATTGGACCCCAGCTGGAAGCGCATGTATCTCCAGGAGTATCTGTTGATTTTGATGCGATAGTACGCATTCTTGAGATCCACTGAGCACATCCTTGAGCAGAAGAGGGAGAATGGACTGAACAGTGACCATCAAGAACTTCGACTTCTTGGCTGACAAATTTAAAACACTGAGGTCCAGAATAGGATGCAGGTCCCCAGTCTTTTTCGGCACCAAAAATAAGCGAAAGTAAGTTCTGGTCCCTCGTTGCCCTGTTGGAACCTTCTGGATGGCTCTTTTTTGAAGGTCATCTCAAACCTCTAGAAGGGCCAACTCCCTTTGGCGGGGTGGAATATCCAGGAGAGATTTTTGAGTTGGAGGGGGATGAAAAAAGTGTATGAAGTAACCCCTGGACACTATGTTTAACTCCCACTGATCTGAAGTAATACTTGTCCAGATTACTGGGTGGAGGGAGAGATGACTCCCAAATGCTTCCAAGGCAGGACAGCTGGGCAGAGCTTCAGGAGCGCTGAGAGGTTTTCTCTGAAAAGAGCTCCCGAAAGCCCTGATTCTGCAGACCCCCTCTGCTTCTGCGGTGGCGTCTGCTGTCAAACCCTCTTCCCCGGCTGGAGGAACGGGATTCCTGTGGAGCATCCTGGAAGGAAAAATGAGATCTGCAGAACCACAGTTTCTTACTACCCATCTGGCTTATGGAAAAGGATCATTGGGGAGTAGAGAACCTGATCCCGACCGCGGGACAGAGTCTTTCTCTCCTGTTCGCTATGGGTTAAAGTTTTTTTGACCAAAGGACCAAAGAAAGCCAACCCATCAAAAGGGGTGTTAGTGAATAACCTGCAAAGGCGAAGCCAGGCATCACACATAATAACAATGCCAGTGCCTGCCACTCCAGAGGTGTCCTCCACTGCATTGGAGATTAACTCATTGAGGCATTAGCTGGGGAAGTCAGAATAGACAGCTTTGGAGAGACCAATTTAAGGCTCTCCAGAGGCAGTAACTCAGAAAGGGAAGTGGAGAGTTCCGAAACCAAGTCCCTTTGCAGCCAGATAAAATGTGCCATGTAAGTTGGTTACGGTCAGTCCAAATGCAGCTGAGGCAAACACGCACTTCCCAAAATGGTCAATCGCTCGAGACTCCCTGTTCGAGGGATGGACTATAGAGTTCTGTTCGGTGAGCTCCTTTTTTTGTAGCTGCAGCCACCACAAGAGCATCAATGGGAACACCTTTGCTCCAAAAGGCCTTGTCTTTGGGGGGACTTAGGGACTTACCGGCTTTCTTATGAACTGATTCTACTTTGTCCGACTCATTCCACGCCCTGCTGGATATGAGCTGGACGAGCTCATCGGCAAGGGGAGACACCCAGGTAGAAGATGGGCCCGTCAAAAAGGCCTTCAGGGACATGGATTCCTCTGAAGATGGAGTAGGAGAAGACCAACCACTTCGCTGTTTAGGGATCTCGAGGATGTTCCCAAAGTACTCCTCCTCGGACAGAAGTCCAGGGAATCCGTTGCCTTCCTTGAAATCTGTGTCTTCTGTGAGGAACTCATGAGGGGAGTCATCCAAGTGCCTTCTCTTGCACATCCTCTTCCAGGAAGGCTCCCCCATGGCAGGCTACTGGGAGGACTCTGAAGAGGAAGGGACTTCGATGGGAGCAATACCTGTCTGAAGGCGCTCACGGGAGGGCTGACCCGGACAGGATGTTGAGCAGGGCTACGGAGGCTCCAGAGCCGAGGTAGAAGCAGCTGCCCCTCTGGAGACGGTCATCTCTATTGCCTGGAAAGCTGACAGGCTGGACAAAGTCCCCCCTCCTCTCACCAGCTACAGCCGACCAGGACAGAAGGGATAAGCCTGACATTCCCAGATGATATTGGCCCCAAGCTGTCCAAAGTGGAGGCCCCCAAAGGAAGGGAACGGTCCAAAAGCTTCGGTCCCATTCCCATTCCCCGGTGACCCCCATCAACCTTGCAGGGCTGAGCCACCACTAGCTCCAAGGGCAATGGAGCTGAACCTACCAGGGACCCAAACAGTGTGTGAAGGGAAGCAATGACTGACACAGTTGGCCCCTCCCTACAGATGCCCCAATTCTGGGGGGCTGAACCTAGATGGGTCGGTAGGGAACAGAGGAGTTCAGGATCCCCTGGGCAAGTGGGCAGGGGTTGGCAACAAGCCCAGCTCAATTTGGGCCTTGAGAAAGCTCATCATCCTATCCATATCTGAGGGGAGCAGATTCCTAGTGGAATGGAAAGATAGTGAGGAATGGCCTGACCTAGCTGAAGGCCTGCTGTCTCGAGAAGACCACCTGCTGGAAAGCCCCAGATCTGATCTCCTAGGTCTGGAAGGGGAGCTTTCAGTAATGATCGGATCAGACAAAACTGTCTGATCCGGGGATGTAGAGGGTATCGCTGTCGGATCCGATGGGTAGGTCAGATCCAAGGGTGGTCTAGATCGGCTTGGATCGGAGAACCTCTGAGGTCTTGGATCCAGCAAAGGAAGTTGGGGCTCTCAGAGCAGAAGAGCCCAGATCCAAAGATAGGGAGGCTGGTCTCGGATCCGGAGAACTAGGATCTGAGAGCCTCGGCTTTTTGAAGGGAGACTCCCTCGAGGAGGAAGACTTCCTCTTGGGATCCGAGGGAGGTTTAGAAGGGGAACCCGAAACCAAGCAACCTCCTTTGGCCAACCCTTTCAGCAGGAGCTTATTCCTGTGGTCCAGGAGTGCCCTGGAGTTGAATCCGGCACAAATGCCACATTCAACCTCCAGATGTGGCTCTCTCAGACATTACACTCACTGCTCATGCGAGTCAGAATGAGGCATTTTCTGACCGCACAAGCAGCACCTTTTAAAACCAGTGGGTTTTTCAGACATGACATCACACACACACACACACACACACACACACACACACACACACACACACACACACACACACACACACACACACACACACACACTCTACACATAAGGGGAGTGGGGGGAAGAAGGTAGAGAAGGGGAAAAAAGAGGAGGATAGAAGGCACATAAGACCAGGGAGAACAAGGGTGGGAACCCAGGAAGGACCTAACAAAAACTCCCCAAAACATGATACCTAGAGGGGAGGAAATTACCAAAAGAGCTAGGAGGACGTAGGAGACCAATAGAAAAAAGGAGAGAACCCCAAAGAAAGGAAAAAGTACTTATCTGAAAAAAAAGTGAAACTTGAGCTGCAGGAAGCACGTCTTATGTCAAATCATGGCAAATGAGATCGGAGGGTTGTGGGTAGCAGGGGATTTTGGGAAGGGGAGGAGCTTGAGCTCAGGAGTTGTCTTCTAGTTGCCGGCTCGGATCAGATGTTGGATCCTAAACCCCATCCATGATCACTAATGACGCAGACAGCAACAGATCAGGAAATTTACCATTTTCCTCATTGTAGTGCGATCTCAGAGTTGGTATATTTAATCAGCAGGGGGGTGGAGGAGGGATTGCCCCCCCCTGCAAGAACATAAAAAAATGTTTTTATGTTTTTTCTTAAGTTTCAAACCTTCAGGTTTATGGTTGCGACCATAAGAAAGTCATAGTTTTGAAACTTCGAGCTTTAAAAGTAGACCCATACTAACACAGGGACTGCACAACAGTTTACCAACTTAAAAATCAGTACCTGCACAGAAACACAAAGCAGATTAAAACAATGTTCCACAACTAGTACATTTAACTATTCTAGCTCCACAACTGCAGAACAGTTGGGAATGCACAAATTCTACAAATCCTCAGCACCATTTAACCAGTGTCACTGAATTAAAGCACAGTTTCTAACCAACAGTGATATGATGGAATGGGATAAATGACCAATGCTTCAACAACCTGTTTAACTGACCACCTGAATGAATTCTGTAAATACTAAATATGCATGTATGTATGTGTACATATGTGCATGTATAGATTTATATTAAAAGTCAAGCTTGTTATTATGGCTCAGCATAAAAAAAAAAACAAAAAAAAACAAAAACATTACACTGAATTCTAACACTGTAAAATTCAGGAATGGGCTTTAACATGGGCTTTGCAGGGGTGCAAGTTCTTAATTCACCTTGAAAATGGACTTTAACATGGGTCCAAAATGTGGTAAGTACTCCATTCTCCCACTTCCAGCTCTTTGCTGAGTTGGGATTCAATGCAATGTTTTCATTCAGATGTGACTTGCCAAATTGTGTCTCAACTAACTTCAGATGTAAATATATATGTATTTTTCAAAGATGTGTGAACCACTACAAACATAATGCGCATACATATGCATACACACACACAAAACACTACCACTTTTGTTAAAGTGAAGCAAATCACATGGGAAGAGGCAGGTATAATGTTCTCAAATTCTTTAGTAAGGAATCTGCCTTTACAGCTACAGTGTGCATGAGTTTACCACCTTTTGGGATGTGTTAAACTCTTATAAAGGTATAAAAAGATCACAGTTCTAAAAGGCTGCTTACAGAAGTTCAGAGTATACTGTTTCACTCAATAAGACTTGCTCTTTACCCTCCACTCCCTATAAATAAATAATTATATGGTATGATTAAACAGAACTGTTAATGTACCTTAGTTTTTGGAAACATTTACTGTACAAAGACAGGGCCCTGAACCCTTACTATACCACTTTTTCACAATGTATATAAACCACTGTATGCAACAAAATACTGACCAAAGGAAAACAAGCCCAACATGTAGATAATAGTAAAATTGTTCAAGCAGCTAAAATTTTAAGTCTGGGAAAAATAGGCTTGTGCAAGTAGTCTTTCACATATGTACCAGAATATACTGTGTCCATAACCACAGCATTCCAAAGACAGTGGCCTGTACAGTTCATCAACTTTTAGTTCCCTGATTTTATCGGAAAAGTCTGTATATTCTTGGTAACCGTCCATCTTTGCTGGTTAAGGCTGCCTGAATGTGTTCGTATGTTGGCAGTTCTGTCAGATCTCCCAGTGCTGCCACAGCCGGTTTGTTACGAAGCATTTTTGTTGCAACCCTTTTAATATCATTTGGCTTCACGTTATCTGGAAGTACAGAAGAATTAAGTCATTATGACAGATCTGACTTTATAAAATAAAGCTCTGACAAAATACATAGCTGATGCAGAGGGGCGAAGGCCGATTCGCTCAGCCCTCATTTGCTTACTGCATTTTAACTAAACATAGTCCTTCTTCATGGATGACCTGGAAGGAAAGTGTCCAGGGGGCCTAACTCATTAACAAATGGGTATTATTATTACTCTGCTCTTTTGGCACTGCAGCTTAACAATGACTACTATTAACATAAAAATGTGACTGCTGTTCCTACACCACAAAATTCAGTCCACTACAGAAACCAGTCTACTGATGTACTATGTTCTTCATCTGTAAATATGTTGTAAGTAATTTCTATGTTAAATTGTTAATTGCTATGTAATCCAATGTAACTACTGTCTGTTTATTTTTCTGTGGAGCTTTTCTCCCCGGGCCTCCACTGAAAATGGACCCACGTCCAGTCGGACACTCCCGGTCAACAAATTTAAATAAATAAATAATAAATAAATAAAATGTTGTGTTATCCATAGACATATCAGTAACCTTATCTGCTCATGTAACAGTCCATTTCTCATACACATGCACACCAAGCATTTTCACAAACCACTCCCAAGACAAAGATGCAAATGGGTAGTGCTTCAATGTTTCCAGCTGTTGCTTCTTCAGTGATCCAAGTCTATTCACAATCTTATATCACACACATTTACAGATACTCAAATACTGTGACAGCAAGCTGTAGGACTGCCATAAAGCTTTGGCTGTAAGATGGCTGAAATGATGATACTACGTATTCTACAAGAGGGTGAACTTTACGCTTACACCTGTCTTTGATGCTTCCACATATTTTATAGGTACTGGTGAACATCCTTTAAAAAATATGGAGTCATGAGAAAGGCAAAGCCAGAGAAATCACCTAAGTTTCACTCTGTAAGCCTAAGCCATGGACTGGCAACATGTAATATTTGGAGCCTGCAGCTCTAGCGGCCTCCTCTATGGTGCTGTAACTGATTTGCCTGCAGAGGTTACTTACTTTGAAAGTGAACATAGCCTGGGACATTCTTTTATCTTTTAAAGGCCAGTCCAATAGCTCCACTTCACTGGCTACTTCCCAATTGAAATTAACCAAAATGTACATTATAGTTTAGTAGCCCTCAAAACAATACGAGACATGTAATTATGTTTCTTAAAACTATCTATAACTCTGAATTCTTTGCCTGGAGGATCGACTATAGGGTTCTGAAATGTGGAAGCCTTTTTGAGAGCCAATGCTGAAATCACATCGTTAGGCTTAATGGGTTTCTGCATACACAGCCCATTGCCTGGGTCTGTGGCAAAAAATACAGTGGGACTCCCCATGCACTACAGTCAGTGTATTGGTTTTCACATGCAATCCTGATGCCCTCTTAATGTATGAGTAGCTTGTGGTGAAAAAGGGAGGCTAAAACAGTCAGTGAGCTCAGGTACAGAGAGAACACAAGATGTGGCTCCATGATATCTGCCCTACATTTGGACGATGGCCCTGCTGCATGTCATAATTGATGGAGGGAAGGAGAAACTGTAGACTTAGGTGAAGCCAGCTTATAAGTTTCCATCTTAGCAAGCCAAGTTCCCTCATCCCTTGACTCTGCTGCACTTATGGCCAATCTCAGACAAGTTTGTCTATTGTTTAAATTTTTGTAACAGGTTCTGCTACACCAGAATATGGAGGACAGATCTGGCAGGAAACAGAAATATACTTCACAGTCTTCCTCTTAACTGCAGTAAGAAATCTGTTCCATAATCTAAGGATTTAGAAGGTTTGGACCTTTGCAGAGAAGGACTTGAAAACACTTGAGCAAAGATAAACATTTGTAAGAGATGGTCATAGGAGATCCCTATGATGGCTGATTGTGGACCTTATACTCCCTAACACCTCTAAAAGTTACTGACTCCCCTAAACAAAGGTTCTTTGTGTGTATCTATTGGTGGGCAGTACCACAGGTACATGTGAACCAACTTCTAAGATGTAAGACAGGGAAATGGGACTAGACCCGAAAATGACAGTACAGAAAATAAGTATCAAACTGGAGAAATCTTGCAATGAGGGGAAAAAAGGAAAAGTAGAACAAACAGGATTTATTCATAAGTTGAGAAAAATTCCACAGAAGCAGTGAATAGCAGCCTTTCACCATTTTCCTTAACTAAATGAAAGCACAGCGCAGCAAAGTTATGATCTGGAAAGACAGGGTACCCAAGCACCATGATGAGAAAGGTTCTATGTGGTCTAGGAAAGCATTAACTGCTGAATGGTCCTAATACTACAGTATCACTTCTGTTAGAGAGGATGAACTTACTGGTTACATCGCTGCAGACTTCAGGCTCAAGCCAACCCGGTCCAAATATACACTCGGTGAATCTAAGCAAGACTCCAGGTGCTTCTTTATAGCCAAAAAGTTAAAAGATAAGGAGGACTACGCATGCAACAAAATACTGCAATCCAGCTGTGTTATGTAGTATAAACAAAATGGATTTGAAGCAAGTTTATTAACCTGCAGCATCTAAATACAATGAACATACTATATGACAAATCACTTTTAAAATTAAAATTACTCAAGAGGCCCTTGTACTTACTGATAAGATTACATAACTCATGAGGAAGCTTCCTTGTGCCTGTTGCCAGCACCTGCCGCCCTACATCCTCAAAAATAACAGGTCGTGATTCCAGGTTCATCATAAGCATGGACTTCAGCTGTGTTTTGGCACGCTCCAACTCCATCTAGAAACAATGTTTAAAAATAGAGAGGACTTGCATTCAAGGTAAACTATTTTAATGAATAAAAGTACATTTATAAGCCTGGAACAATTTACTTCCATTGATAACAAAAGCTTTTACTACTAGTTTGCAGTTATGCCAGATGACAAAACTGACCCAATTTCTTACAATATGGCACTGCCCTACATTCTCACTTATGACTCATCACTGTGTGTCCAAGCATGATGGTTTAGTGTCAGAAAAGATGTATGGCATAATGGTTACAGTCTTAACCTCACAGATACATGGTTTGATTCTGGCCTCTGATTATTGGCTAGGCTTACAACAGTCTGATAGCCTAGTATTTACCTATGAACCTATACAGGTGCTGCATATTCACAGCTCATAAAATATTTTATTAAATTTTTCAAAAACTACCTAATCCAAATGCAAAATAATATTAGTTTGCAAATTAACAAGAGCAACTTTTAGAGGAAATACTTCAGCTGGTACATTTCATTTATGTAAAATGATGCGTCTGGTAGCCAAGAATGCAAGCTGAAAAACAGTGGTTTCCTGATTAGTAAACGACTTGGGGATTAATAATAAAGCAATGCTGCACAACTTCTTTAGTAAGGATAGTTGGTTATTATTTGGCACTTTAACCTGTGAGAAGTTCTAAGATACTGCTAACAACAATGAAACCAAGTGACTGTCTACAGTCTTGCCAGCAAATAAAAGATACATTTATGTATTTCATTCAATATACAACAAAAGCTATTAAATATGCCTCTGTAAAGTATACTGACATGTACACTTCAACTGCCAGGTCATTTCAATTTATTTTAAATGTTTAAACCATCTATTCCCTTCTATCCTTCAAATTTAAGGTATACTGAATATCTTCACTCCAGACAAGTAATCTATTTAGAAAAATACAATTTTTCATATCAATAAATGTCTGTGCAAATACTTGACAGAATATTTTGTTACATTTCCAATGCACAGATAAATTGTTGTAACATTTCTAATTAACAGACCTGAAGCCGTCTATTTTAGCTGTGAATAAACTGAATACAATAACTTGCTGCTTTTAACAGATCTCTCTGTATGAATTAAAGCCATTTTTGACCATCTAAAACCATTTCTAATTAGAAATGTTTTTCAGCTATGTCCACCATAAAGTAGTTTTTATGTTGCATGGGTGGTAACAAAAATATTTAAGTGCTTTTTCAAAGATTTATTTTAAATAAAATTTAGTTAAGGACTAATCCAAATTCAAAGTCAGGTCAAATACAGACACTTTACTTTTTAAAAAATTTTGCTAATTTTTGTTAAATAATTTAGAATAAATGACTAAAGTAGTAACAATTTAAGATTTTGAGCATGGAAAACATTCACATCATACAAGGTTAGATGAGAACTTGGGCCACTATACATTACTCAGTATCCCCCAGTAAAGTCTGGGGTTTAAGTCATTCCAAGGGGTTATGAAGGCACTACCTTTCACAGATTTGGGGTGATTACTAGGCTAATGATCCAGGAGGCCTTTTTCAGCCTAATGCTTCTAAAGGTGAGAATCAAACCCTCTACCTTGCATCTGTGAGGTAAACACCTTAACCATTATGCCATCCTCAAAACATCTTTAGTATTCTATGGACTTTCTCAGCAAACAGACTCTGGTGGGATAAGTTCATTAACTATAAAAGACCCTTTTTCATAGAAGTAACACCTTTATTGCGTTGACCCTAAATATGAAAATAAAAGACAGCAAGACATGTCCATTGTTTTTCTTTTTGGAAAGTGTTAAATAACTTGTTTCTCTGACATGCTACAGCTTGATGAAACCACCTGTCCCGTAGTTTGAATATGTATATCTCTGATACTTTTGAACATTTAGTCTTTTCTTGGGATGATGGATATGAATTATCATCCTTTGCAAATTATTTTGCAATATTTAAAAAAATCCCTCATCAACAAGTTTAATTTGACTATTCTTAAGATCATATCTGCACAAATAAATTGAATGAACTGGTACTTTCAGACTTAAAAGAACAGATGTCATAGGTCAAGGAAACAAGCTTACAGCCCACTGGTCTTCCAGAAACGGAGCCATTTTCCCATGTTGAAATTTACAGGTATCTGTATAGTCATCAAGATCATAAACATACATAGGCCAGTGTGGTACTTCTTTTTTCGTTCAGTGTAATATGTAATATACGCATTACTACTATGATGGGAAAGGATGGCTATTAATGGGCATCCCATTTGACGCCATTTCTTTGCAAATATCCAATTAGCTGTTACTTATACATAAAAATTACCCTGTAATTTAAATACAGTTTTTAGACTACATTTATTATCAATTCTGGGAAAATATAAACTATGTTTTAAAAAGATAAGCGTTTATCAGGTTTAGTAACCTCAAAGAGAACCCATAACATAAAGTTACATATATAAATTCACAATTAATCAGGCTGAAGACATTTTGGTCATGGACTCCTAAGAATGTTTGATAACAAACTTGAATTTTCTCCAGATGGATATGAATTATTATCATTTGTAAAGGCTGATTAATACATATTGTATTCTTTTTAGGAACAAATCCATGCCAATTCTGAGAGACAATTTCTTTAAAGTCTTTACTTAGTAGTTAAGAAAATGGCTCTGTATTTTAATAATCAGTATTTAATGATGAAATGTGTCTATAATTTGACATATAATCCATTTTTCTTTAGTCTTCTGGAATTAAAATTATTTTTACCTGGACTGATTGATTGTCATCTGGAGTAGTATATAAAGGGAGCAATTTTAACAAATCTGGATTTCAAAAAAAAAAAGTTATGTACTTACATCTCTCATTCGACTACTGGGTATACCGCAGCTGACCAGATCAGGTTCCTCCCCTCTACTCATAATTCCCCTCCATCTTCACAGTTCCTCAAATCAAGTTTGCTTGCCTATTCCAAAAATGCTTACCTATACTACATAAAAAGGAAAAGTTTACCCGAGACAAATAATGATGCAGTGCCAGACTGCAAAGAAGACAAGGCTCTGGGCAGGTCCGATATGGTCACTCTGGAGCCACATGTGACACTTTGGTAGGAGGATGGAGGGAGGGAAGGCTGAGATGGATGGAAGAAGACAACATGGATCTGGCACTCCGTTAAGTACATAAGATTGTATCTGATATAGTCTTTGTCGTCTAACTCAACTACTGAAACAGAGTCTCCAGCTACTAAAGACCTCAGGATGTGTCAGGGAAAGATATTCTAGAGAAAGGTGTAGCCAAAAAAAGCCTGGGGTCTAGACTGCAGGACAAGCTTATAATGGGAAACAAATGTATAAACAGTAGACTAAGTAGTGCAAGCACAGGTGGCTGAAGAGGTTGCAACTGCTCCAGTAGAATAAGCGTTATGTTTGTGAGGTAAAGACAATTCCTTGGCTTTGTAAACAAAAGAAATACAATCAAAAACCACCTGGACAAAGTGACCTTGGAAACACTATCCCTCAACTTAGCCTTGCAGAAGGAAAGAAACCGTTATCAGTTTTCCTAAAATTCCTGGTGCAATGTAAAAACTGCAACTAGCAATGAACATACAAGCAAATGTTAAGGTATATTTTCCTTTGTTCGAAAAGTTAGGGGAAAAATGTCAAGTTAATAGACTGGTTTAGGACAGATTCTGAAGCCACCTTAGGAAGAAAAATTAGGGTTGGTTCAAAGTAAAACCCTAACTTTGTGAAAAAACATATATGGATGCTTACCTGACAGTGCCTAAAGTTCTGAAATCCTTCTTGCTAAAGTAATTGCCACCAGAAAAAAGCGTTTTTCAATAAAGAAATCTGATTTCCACTGAAGCTGCATGTTCAAAAGGAGGCCAGCTTATAGGGCATTAAGTAAAATAGTAATATCTTAAGGTGGAACAAGGTCTCTGCAGGTAGTCAAACAAGGAAAGAACCCCCCCCCCAAAAAAAAAGCCTTAAAGAACTTCAATTAGTCAACAGGAGTATGATTCTTACCCACAAGAAAATTGGGAATAGCTTCCACTTGAACCTTAATAGTGGAAAAAGTAGCACCCTCTTAACATAAACTTGCCAAAAAATCCTAAATAGAAGATAACAGACCTGAGAAGAGGTCTAGACCCTTGGAGGAAGTCCAAATGGAAAACCTTTTCCACTTGCTTCTATAAACTTTTCTAGTAGCCATTTTTTTTGGAAAAAGACAAAAAATGGAGCACAATGAAAAAAAGCCTGGAATTTCTGGCCATCATTGAAAGTAGTGAAACCAGGTGGTCAATTTTAGGGTTTTGATGTCCGGGTGAGGCTGGTCAGATGGGTGAGAGACCAGGTCTGGAAGAGGTTCCAGCATCCAGGGAGGGTATATTAGATTAGGCCAAAAGGGAGAGAGGAGGATTACTTTTGCCATCTACTGGACTGCTTTCTAAACAAATTTAGATGGGAAAGGAATGGGTGGATAAAAATACAGGAAACCCAGGGGCCAAGTATGGATCAGGTGCCCTTCGGTGATTCTCTCTCTGGGGGATCACGGCAAGATAGCTACTGCACTTAGTACTGAGTGGGGTAGCAAATGGACTGCAGTAAGGCTGGCCTCAGCAGCTGTAGATCTCAGCAAGAGGCAGAAAAATGGACCTACTCAGCTTGTCTTCTAAAACACTGGACTTCCCTGAGAAATGCATTGCCAAGAAACTGTGGGAAAGACACTGTCCACTGCCAAACCATCATGGCTTTCTGACACAATGGATAGGAATGGGTTTCCTTTTTTTTTTGAAATACCAGACCACCTACATGTTTAACTGTCTGAAATGTGATCACATCCTATTGGAGGGGGTCCTGGAATGCCTGCAAGTGTAGGAAGGCTGCCTTCTTCATTATGGTGACATGAAGTTTGCCCTCTGTCGATGTCCACATGCCTTGGACCATATTCCCTTCAAAATGCCCCTCCCCTAACCCAGGAGGGAAGAGTCCATGGTAACCATGGCCACTGGAGATGTGAAAACAAAGGGTTGACCTACAGGAACCAGTGTGGAAGTTAACCACCAGGGAATAAACTTGCTTGCAGATTTCCATTAGGCTGATCAGAAAAAAGCATGGGTTGATACAGCATGGACCACTGAACTGAGAGGGTCTACTACATCACCCTCGTGTAAAACCTGGCATGAGGGACCAGAGTTATTTAAGCTGGCTCTGAGCCCAACAGTCAAAGAATGGATTTTGCCAGGGGGTTTAGGTGAAGTAGTATTTTGGAAGCATGCTGATGCAAGATAAAGACTCTAGAATCTAGGAGTATGGCAACCTGCAAGGTGGTACCCAGGTGGCATCCTATGAACTACATCATCCGAACCAGAGTTAGCTTGGAATTCTGTATTTTGACAGTGATTCCTAGGTGGAGGCATAATTAGAGCAAGCAGTTCCTGCCTTAAACAAGTAGATCCCTTGCAGAAGTGGGTTATGAGACAGTCCAGATATAGGATCACTCGGAAGTCCTGTAGTCTGTTTACTGCAACTACTGCTATGCATTTGGTGAATATCTGAGGGGCTGTGGTGAAATTGAATAGCAGTGCCCTGAACTGAAAGTGACTGGCTCCCAGCCAAAAGTGGAGGAACCTCCTGGATTGCCTCACTATCTTGATGTGGGACTAGGCATCCTCTAGGCTCGCTGAGCATATCCAGTCATCCTACCTTAGACGTCCCAAAATGGACTGAATTGTCATCATCTAGAATTTTGTGTGTCTTACAAACTGGTGCAGAATGGACCTGAGGTCCCTAGTTTTTCTTCAGAACCAAAAAGAATCTCAAGTTGACAACAGCCCTTGCTGGTCTGGTGGGACCTCCTGGATGACTAGTTTCTTCAGCAGCTTTAAGACTTCTACTGCTGCTGACTTCGTCTGACTGGGTGGGACATCGGGAAGTTTTCTTTGCTTGTTTTGTGGTTGGGAATCAAAAGGAACAACATTACTATCTGGTTAGGATTCCCTTCACCCAAGAGCCGTGTGACAGTTAATCAGGCTTGGGGATGCAGAGACAAGAACCCTTGGACTGCCTCCTGAGTGTAGCAGTTAAGCATATTTTCAGGAGCCTTGAAAGAGTCTGTCAGCAAAAGTGCCTCAGAACCCTTGGTTCTGAGGACCATCTCTGCCAGGGAGGGCTACATCCACTGATGTTTTCCGCTGTACCCCAAGAGGGCCCATCTCCAGAGGTATCATGAGCAGAGCCTTGAGACTTGCAGAACCACAGTCTCTTGACACCCTTTTGGTTCAGGGAGAAAATCCTTTGGGGTATGGAGAAGCAGATACCCACGGCAGACAGAGTTTTGCTACGTTGATTACTTTTGGTTCACATCTCTCTCATGTTGGGCCAAAGAATGGTGGACCCTTCAACAAGGGATATTTAAAAAGGACATCTAGAAGTTCTCTGCAAAATCGCAGAGATGTATTCAGGTGTGTCAAAGTACAGCATTGCTGGTACCCACTGCTCTGAAGGTGCCATCTGTTGTACTAGATAAAAGGCACATGAACACATTAGACATGGAGTGAAGTATTGGCAGCTGTGAAACCATGGTCTTGAGGGACTCTGAAGAAAAGGAACCCTACAAGGACTTGGACAGCTTCTTAGTCAAGTCTCCCTGAAATCTGGTTAAGTGATCTAAATAGTTCAGACATTCAAAGCAAATGTTACTGAAGCATAAGTCTCCTTTTTCCAAACATGTTAACATAGAAAACAGCAAAAACGGCAATGTTCTCCTTCTCACCAGACTTTTATTCTGTAAGCGCTTTCGTTTGGACAAATATTCAAACGTCTTCAGACAATATTACACAACAAACATTTATATATATAAACAATTATCTAATTGATCAATTAAACAATTAAGTAAACGTCATCAACTCGATCCCTTATAATACTATAAAAGCTATATACTTTAAAAATTCTATTTAAATTTTATATATCCTAAATATCAAACAATAAATAAATAAAATTGATGAATACTAAATACCAAGGGCTGACCATAAAGTTCATTTTTGAAAACTAACGAAACAACAAATCATAAAAGCTGTTTTTTACATATGTTATATACTCCATACACCAACATAAACACTGCGGTGGTGGTGCTGCGGTAGTGTTGTCGCCTCACAGTAAGACGCTGTCCGGTTCGATTCTCAGCTAGAGCGTCTTCTGTGTGGAGACATGCGTGAATGGGCGTACCTTCGTTGAAGGTTGTGCGTCAGGGCTGGCAACTCGGCACGTAAAAATCTACTGCCAATCATTAGCGGACTGGAGTTCTGCTGTGGCGACCCCTAACCGGGAAAAGCCGAAAGACACAAACAAATTCCATACACCAACATGACTTCACCTATCCAGTTGTTTAAGTTTTAAAGTGCACATGATAGAAGTGTATTCATTGAGGCCAGGGTATATGTGTGCAAAAGTTCTAATTTGCAACAAAAGTTCTTTTTCTTCTAATTTTAATGCCCATGGCCCTCCTCTTTTATTATATAATTCCTGATGTGAGATAGCAAAAAGGAATCTTTGGGTAGGGTGTTGTAATGTATGCCTAGCCAAAGCATTTGTAGTAGTGCCTTCATTTATATGGCAAATGTGTTCATATATCTGTTGTCTCACTGTCCTTTCCATTTTTCCTATGTAAAAGGACTGACATTGTTGGCATATAGCAACATAAACAATTTTTACTTATCATTTATTTTTTGATATAGTTTTATAAGGGATCGAGTTGATGACGTTTACTTAATTGTTTAATTGATCAATTAGATAATTGTTTATATATATAAACGTTGTTTGTTGTGTAACACTGTCTGAAGAAGTTCGGATATTTGTCCAAACGAAAGCGCTGAAGGAATAAAAGTCTGGTGAGAAGGAGAACATTGCCATTTTTGCTGTTTTCTGTGTTAACAAGTTTAGTTGTCTGTTTGTCCTTTCCAAACATGTCCAAAGCCCTAGACTCTCTGTTAGGAGGATGGACAGCAGAACTCTCTTCAGATAGCTCTTTCTTAATTGCTGCTGCAAGCACAATGGCATCTACTGGGGCCCCTTGCTCCAGTAGGGTCTGTCTTACAGGGAAACCGAAATATTGTTATGTTTTCATGGTATAGGATTCCATCACATCAGGCTCCTTCTATGCCTGTTGAAAAACAAAATCAATGAGCTTTTCAGCTGAAGGGACCACCCAGGAAGTAGACTGGCCAGCTCCAAAGACCTTAAGAAACACTGAGTCCTACTGGAAAAGTCCACTGAAGGACCATTCTCCTTGTTGTCAAAATAATTCCAGTATGTCTCCATAGGAGACATCTTCCAAAGGGGATCATGGAGAACCCTCCCGTTCCTCAATATCAATATCTTCAGTGAAGGATTCCAGGGGGAGCCCAGATGCCTCCTCTTACAAGAATACTTTCTATGTTCCTCCACAGTGGGTGTTCCAGGAAGGGCTCAGAGGCTGACACAAAACTTGCACCTTGAGTTTCCTCTAGACCTAAGGGTGCTGTCTCTGTTGAGCAGGATGAAGTAAAGAAAAGATCACTAAAGCGAAAGGGGAACAGGACGGAGTCACGTTTGAACAAAAAACTACTTCTCTAGATGTAGGGGGAACCTCTCAAAAGCCTTGAAGGCCATAACCAAGACCACACCCAAACAGGGGCACCTGGAATCTGAAGAAAGAGACAAAGGAACCCTCCCCCTAAAACAGTCAATCTGTCTTGTCCTCGAGGTAGACGTTGAAGCCAAGCTGCCCAGGGACTAGAGGAAGTGATAGATCCAACAGCCTCAGAATCTATCTGGACCCATGTGCACCAATGCTGACCCCTCAGCTCCAAGAACCATACAGAAACAATGCTGTCAGAGTTGGGTGGTTGAGGGACACTGTCAGATTCGAAGCAGACCAGGCTACAAGCTCTAAGAGCCTCCCGTGAGGAGCACACAACTCCAAAACCACCGATTCTAAAGGTCAGACTGGAGAAGGAGAAACTAGAAGAGGACGACCGACAGCAGACACAGAGTGGAAGGTGCAATGAGGACCCCCAGATGGATCTGGGTCTTCAGGAGCTTCCTTATCATCACCATGCCAATGTCAGCTTCCACAGGGCTCCTCAATGACTATATGGACCTGAAGGAAGAGGCTACCAATGGGGGTCTGGAAGTCTTGTGAGAAGACGTCTCCTGTAAGAAAGCAATTGTAGTTGGTGATTGGTGGGCTCCTGAGAGAGCACTGGAGAAGGAAGAGATCAGATCCTAAGCAGCCTCAAAATGAAAACCAAATCCGCTGGTCCAAAAATTTCTGCAGATGTACCTGAAGGTCTAGAAGGATTGGGAGACCTCTTTCTGGGTTTGTCCCTTTATCTTTCTCCTGCACTTTCTACTTTTGTTTCTCTTATGCAATTTCCTCAGCTAGCTTAGTTTTTTCCCCAATTTCTTCCTGGAAGGGGGAGCCAGAGAAGGATGAGGCTAATTCTCCTGTTGTGGCAGGAAAAAGATGTTTAAAACCAACTTCACACACAAATCTTAAAGGGTCCTAGGGCCCAAAGCAGGAGCAAGAAGAATAATCCTTATAGAGATAAGCTGACCCCAGTGGTAAACACACTCAGAATGAGGGTCCTGGGGGAATCTTGTGCCCATACGTGGTGCACTTTTTTAATCTGAAAGCATTCTCAGACATTTCTAGACACACTATTACTCTAACAAGAAAGCAAAATACAACACTAAGACAAAGGTAATTGTTATCATGATCCAAAAAAAAAAAAAGAAGTTATGTACCTACCATAACGTTCCATGTTAGTTTGTCTTCATCTCGCCTTCTTTCTTGCTTGTTGGGATCAGAGCCGATCCTCGGCTCCGACTCGGCCATCTTCTATAGCTCAAGAGCTGTTTACTGGCTCGAGGCTGCCCCTTATCCCATGATGCCTAGCGATAGCTACCCAGATCTCATTTGAAATAGCTAACCCCAGACATAGCCAGAGAATAAACCTGTCCTAACAAATAGGTTGAGTATACCTGTCATACTCCCTAAGTCAGTAGAGGAAACCAAACAGAAAATACTCAGCCGGTGAAGCCTACACTCCTCTCAATCCAACAGGACAGGGGGATGGAAGGGGGTACGCAAGAAAGAAGGCGAGATGAAGACAACTAACATGGAACGTTATTGGTAGGTACATAATTTCTTTATGTTAAGTTGTCTATCTCGCCTTCATTTCTTGCTTGTTGGGACAGCGTCCCTAGCACCTACGATCCTGGGCGGCTCATTGGAACAAACTCTTCAGAACAGTGGAACCAAAGTTAGCTCTATTCTTGGAGGCCATGTCTAACTTGTAATAAGAAATAAAGGTATGAGGATTTGCCCATGTGGCAGCGGCACAAATAGAGTCCATGGGCAACTTAGACTGGAAGGCTACAGAAGTGGCCAAAGCCCTAGTAGAATGACCCTTCAGTTTGGAAGACAATTCTTTGTTTCTTAGTTGATAGATGAAGGTAATAATGTGAGACAACCACCTGGACAGGGTCACTTTGGAAACTGGAAGACCCTGTTTGCCCCTAGCATAGGAAAGGAAGAGTTGGTCTGACTTTCTTATTTCTTTCGTTCTATGCAGGTAAAAATGCAGTTGTTTATGAACATCCAAAAGGTGTAACTTATATTCTGCCTTGTTGGTGTAGTTAGGGAAGAACACTGGAAGGTCTATGGATTGGTTTAGATTGTTTTCTGAGCACACTTTAGGAAGGAAAGAGGGATTAGTACTCAGAGCAACCCTATCCTTGTGAAAGACTAAGTACAGAGAACGAACGCTTAGAGCTTGAAGTTCCGATACACATCTGGCTGAGGTAATAGCTATTAGAAAGAGAGTTTTCCAAGATAGAAACTTAAGGGAGCAGGAAGCTGCCGGTTTAAAAGGGGGCATAATCAAGGAAGTTAGCACCAAATTAAGGTCCCAAGGAGGAGGGGGATCTCTCACTGGGGACCTAAGGAGAGTAGTCCCTCTGAGAAAAGCTTTACATAGCTTAGGAGAAATGATATTTAGGTTGGAAAAAACAACATGATAGTTAGAGATGGCCGCTAGTTGAAACCTGATTGTGGCAGAAGCGGACCCAGAGTGAAAAAGCTCAGTTAGGAACTCCAAGATCTTGTGAACTGGGGCTGAAAAGGGATCTATGTTCCTAGCCTCTGCCCAATAAGAGAAAAGTTTCCATTTGCTAGCATACGTCTTCCTAGTAGCCGATTTGTGAGAGGAGACAATTTCACACACAGCCGGGGAAATGCTGGGAAGCCTGGCTAGGGTTGGAATTGGATCAACCAAGCTGTGAGCTGGAGAGTTTGGAGGGATTGATGCAGCTCTCCTAATTGATGAATCAGCAGATCTGGAATAGGATCCAGGGTCCAGGGCTGCTCGAGGAGGTAACGGTGCAGGAACGGAAATCAAATCTGTCGAGGCCAGTAAGGAGCAATGAGGATCATTTTGCAACCCAACAATATCGCTTTCTGTATGAGTTTGGGTATAAGAGGGAAAGGTGGGAAGGCATAATGAAGTCCCTGAGGCCAATCATGGACTACAGCATCTCTGGGAGGGTGACCGGGAAGCAGTAAAAGGGAGAAATAGTTGCTGCATTTGGTGTTGAAGGGGGTTGCAAACAGATCGCAGCAAGGCTGTCCCCATTTGCGGAAGATGAGATCTGCAACTACCTGATTCAGAGACCACTCGTGGGGCATGAAAATAGCTCTGCTGAGCCTGTCCACTATGACGGACTTCCCAGGGATATGCATCGCAATCAGAAATCGTTGGGAGGAAATCGCCCACTGCCAGAGTCTGAGTGCTTCTCGACATAGCGGGTAGGATCTGGTACCGCCCTGCTTGTTGATGTACTACACTACTGACATGTTGTCCGTTTGAATTGCAATGGTCCCAGGAGGGAGGAGTCCTGAAGTGTTTGCAACGCTAGTAGCATGGCTCTCATCTCCAAGACATTTATGTGCAGATGGTAATCGTGAGGCTGCCAAGTGCCTTGAACTGTCCTACCCTGATAATGCCCCCCCCCACCCTATCAGTGAGGCATCTGTGGTCACTGTGACAACCGGAGGGGGTTGGATGAATGGTCTGCCCTGAGACACTAGTGGGGAAGACCATCCACCAGGAAAGGTTCTTTTGCAAGTTTCTATAATCATGATCATGTGAGACATTGGGAGCTGTTGAAAAGACCACTGTGTGAAGAGAAGCCACTGAAGGATTCTCATGTGAAAACGGGCCAGAGGTATCAGAAGAACTGCCGCCGTCATAGAACCCAGAGTTTGAAGGACCAACCGGACTTGTACCCTTTTGCATTGCATGAGGATATGAACTTGCTGCCGAATCGTAGCCACAGTGTCTGGCGGTAGCCTTGCGGACATACTTTTTGGATTTAGATCTGCTTCTATATAGGCAACAAGGCAGATTTTTCGAAATTTATAGTAATGCCTAACTGGGCACAAATTGCGATTGTATAGTCCCTGGCTTGAAGGAGCTGATGCCTGGTAGTAGCAGTAAGGAGCCAGTCATCTAGATAAGGAAACACCTGGAATCCTTGACGCCTCAGGTGAGCCGTGACCACTGCCATACATTTGGTGAACACCCTGGGGGCTGTGGTGAGACCAAAGGGCAGAGCTCTGAACTGATAATGACTGGCTCCCAGCCGGAAGCGAAGGAATCTCCTGGAGCGCCTATCCATCTTGATGTGATGGAATGTATCCTGGACATCTATTCAGCACATCCAATTGTCCTGACCCAAAAAGGGTAGAATGGACTGTAGCGTGACCATCCGAAACCTTGTTCTTTGAACAGACTTGTTTAGTCTGCTGAGATCCAAAATTGGTCTCCAGTCCCCTGTCTTTTTTGGTACCAAAAAGAACCTTGAGTAAGTTCCGGATCTGAGTTGGTCTGCCGGGACCTCCTGGATGACTCTTTTTCTAGCAGTCTTGAAATTTCTATAACTGCTTGGGCCCTCAGATTGGGTGGCACATCTGGGGGGACTTGCCTGACGATAGGGGAGATTGGAAGAAAGGAATTACATAGCCTCCGGATATGATTGAGTGTACCCATTTGTCTCGTGTAATGTCTTGCCAGACTTTTGGGTACAGTGAACGTCTTCCCCCGACTGCCTCCAGAGGCGGGCAGCCGGGCAACCCTTCAGGGATGCTGGAAGGGCTTGTCAGAGAAAGATTCTCTGCTGCCCTGGTTCTGCGGACCCCCTCTGCCTCGAGGGCGGCATCTGTTGTTATTTCCTCCTCTGCCCCTGGAGGAAAAATCACTATGTGTATCAGGCGAGGCTCCCTGGGATTTCCGAAACCACATTTTTCAACTCTTCTGTCCTTTGGGATATGGTCTGGAAGGAATGGAAAAATGGACTCCCACGGCAGAGAGAGTCTTGCCTTCCTGTTCACACCTAGTGAGAGTGTAGAGTGTCCTTCATCTGTGGCCCAAAGTGGAAATGAACCGTCAAAGGGGGTGTTGGTGAATGACGCTCTAAAGGGCTCCGCAAAAATACACAGCCGCATCTATGCGTGTTTCCTAAGGGCCAAGCCTGTACCTGTGGCTCTACTTGCACCGTCAGCTGCATAGGAAATGAGCCTCATGGAGGAGTTAACTACCGAATTAAGGGTCGCCATCTGAGAAGCTACTTTAGCTTGAACCCCTTCAGCTAATGGATCCTGGAGGGTATTTCCAAGCTCTTTCAGGAGATCCCTCTGAAACCTGGTAAAATGGCATAAGTAATTCAGTGACCTCATGGAAAAGGTCGCTGAAGCAAACATTCGCTTCCCATATCTGTCCATAGTCCTAGACTCCTTGTTAGGAGGATGGACAGAGGAAGAAGTTTCCGCTAATTCCTTTTTAGTGGCCGCTGCTACTACCATGGCATTCACGGGAACACCCTTGTTAAGGAACTGTTTATCAGGGGGTGCAGTGATAAACTTGCCGGGCCTCCTCGGGGTTGGTTCCACTGTATCCGGGGCTGACCAAGCCCTTTGAGCCACCACAGACATTAGTGGATCGAAGGGTGGAGACACCCAGGAGGAGGAAGGGAAGGAACAAAACGCATCCAGGAATACGGATTCATCCTCAGTAGGGGCTAGGGCAGTCCAGTTCCCCTTCTGCCTAAGTATTTCTAGGATGTCCAAAAAGGAAACATCTTCAGAGGGGGATCTCGGGGACCCCTCTGATTCATCCAAATCCATATCCGAAGTGACAGACTAAGGGGAGTCAATGTGCTTCCTCTTGCACTTCCTCTTCCGAGGGCCTCCTCTGAATGATCAGGGGAGGCCTCGGAAGAAGAGGAAACACCCAGTGGGGTGCTCTGGAGCGTCGGTTCCCCACGCTTGGGGTCTGGATGAGGGACAGAGGTTGACGCAGGCACTACAGGGGACGGAGTCAGTGGGATCGAACGTGGTGCTGACTCAGGGGCCAGTACACTCCTCATGACATCGAAGGCATCCCTGCCACGATGCAAAGGAGGCTCCGAGGAAACAGGAATCCTCCTCCGCACCGAGGGGGACAGCTCCGAGGCCGATGTAGGAGCCGAGCTCATCTGCTCCGAAGCTCCGAGAGGGAGAACGGTGTCGGACAAGGGTCCAATGCCACTCGCCCCCTGGGATCGGAGCTGATGACGGAACCAAACGGGAAATCGCTATCGGTGCCGATGGTTCCATGATTCGAACCCCAACAAACTCCGGCTCCGAACTAACAGGAGTCGGAGGAGGAACATCGATGGAAGCGGGTGGAGCAGACACCTGTTGAGGAGGGCTGGATAACATTTTGGCCAATGCCTGTGACTTCAACAACCTACTGACCACTCTCTCCACGTCGTGGCCCGAGTCTAGAGGACTGAGAGGAGTGGGAGGATCTGTGACTGCGGTCATTCTGCAACAGGGGAGACCGAGGGGCCTAATGTATCGACTCTAGAGAAGGGGACCTCGGTCTCTTGTGGGTCCGAGATGGCTCCGAAGATGCTGGTGGAGTCGACTGGGAGGCAGTCTCCTCGGTTCTGTCCAGAACCGAAGTAGTCGGTAATGTTTGGGCTAATGACGGCTCCGAGCTGGAAGCCGACGATTTGGTCGGTTTAGGAGATTTCACCGGCTGAGCCTTGACTGGTGAATCCTGGGGCTTAAGAAGACCCCTTAATATCAGCTTATTTTTGCGCTCCTGCAGAACCCTTGGGCTGAATACGTGGCATACAGAACAAGAGTCCTGCAGGTGCACTGTGCCTAAGCAATAGACGCAAGAAGTGTGCCCATCTGTCAGAGACATTTTCTGACAGCATGAGTCACACTTCTTGAATCCAGACACTTTGGATTCTTTAGACATAACTAGCTTACACTGAAAGGTTTTTGGCCAAGGGCCCAACTACAAAAATCTACAAACACTAAACTAACCAAAAAACACAATAACTACAGTCAAGAAGTTTTTTTTTTTTTTAAATAGGAAGCCTCTAACTTAAAACAGCTACCTACGAAGTAAAGGAGAAAGACTAAAACTAAAATGCTACTATAAGTAGAGATAGGAAAAAGGGAAGGGGGGAGGGTAAGAACTCTCTAAGTTAAATGAGTTCTAAGGGAAATATACAATAACACTAAAACTACAACAAACTAATTAACGACAATGTCGAAAAGTCTAAACTATCAAAAAGGAACCCCTAATTAGCTAGAAAAGTATTAGAATAAACTTACAAGAGCCTGAGCCAGTAATAACGAACCTCGCAGCTGAAGTGGCAAACGAGATCTGGGTAGCTATCGCTAGGCATCATGGGATAAGGGGTAGCCTCGAGCTTGTAAACAGCTCTCGAGCTATAGAAGATGGGCGAGTCGGAGCCGAGGATCAGCCCCGATCCCAACAAGCAAGAAACTAAGGTGAGATAGACAACTTAACATCTTTTATTAACACTATCAATACTAACCAGCTGACAAATCCCTAACATTAATCTATTTTTTTGACAACAGAAGGAAGGGAAAGGTGGGAAAAACTCACTATGAGAGAAAAAGGTATGCAAAAATTTTGTCAAATTGTACTACAAGAGAGAAATACCACCAGGAAAGAACTAAAGGAATTGCATAAAGCTCCAGTAAAGAGAAAAACAAAAACAAAACAAAGCAGTAGACTTATCTCTGAAAAAAATCGAATGACAAAGTGGAGTCCTGGGATCATGCCCAAGTCTTATGAGCAGCAAATGAGGTCTAAGGAACTGTAATGATGGAGTGGAACTATGAGTAGAGTAGAGGAGCCTGAGCTTTGAATTAAAGAGTCTAAAAATTGACAGCTTCAGATTAGATATACCCAATAGTTCAGGCAGATGGAAAAGACACCATTAGATCAATCAATAAAAGTTGTTTTGATGGTAGCTGGCATGTTCTGGTCCTGTTACTTTACTTTTTAAAATGACAAATTGTTGTCTTAAAATCTTGTATTGCAATCAGTACTATTTTCTATTTTAACATATTTAAAATATATAAGAAAAGGATTGATTCAACCTTTTGGTCTTCATAATCCAGTAGTACAAGTGTTTGTAGTAATTTGCAAAGAACTGAATGACAGAGTCTGTATAAAAAATGACTGTGCTACCTAATCATAGATTTCATAAATATTCCAAAGCCATTAAGTCATGACCATTTAATCCTTGCCAATACCCTGACTCAAGCTACACACCTTCTTTCTCCAGGAGGGCCATACCCATTAATGCTGGAATAAATTTGTGAATATCCAGCAGGTCAACTAGGTTTTTTTAAAGGATGATAGTGAGTCACACTGTTTAACAAGCAGAGGAAGTTCTTTCCAGAGGACTGGAAGGCACTGGTTCATAAATCTGTCCCTCCATGATGTTTTATTTATCTAATGAAGATTTAGGTCCTTGGTTCAAATAATGGTGGAGCACTGGACTTGCAAAGATGCAAGAAGACGAGGATAACTGGGTTTCTAATGTCATAGTTCACAAGATAGAGACCTCCACTGAAAAGTCTACAAGACACTAAACAGAAGGATAGAGCTTCCAGTCTCTCTCAACAGTGCAGGGACTTTAGGCTTGTAATATTTCTGCTTAAAAACTTTTGGGGTCTTTCTAATTGCTTAATATGTGTAGTGAGCTATATCTTGAAGGGGACATTGTATTCAATAACTGGTCTGACCAATGCTGAGTATAGGGGAGTGATTACTTCTTTAGACCTTAAAGATATTTCTTTTGCAACTGACTAAGTTAAGTTGTCACCTGATGAACAAAAGAGAGGAAATTATCAATCTAAGTCCCTAGGTCCTTGTCTTCATTTTAATTTTTTAGTGGTGTGCTGTCTGTACAGTAATGATGACAGGAAATGTCTACCTAAAGTGATGATACTACACTACTTCGCATTTTTAGCACACCGAGAATCAGCAAGGCAAAAATCATGCTAGAGTGTTTTTTCTTCGTCAGAGAGTGACTTAATAAACCCCAGTTTGTAGTCATCTGCAAAGTTTGTCAGCCAGAGGTCTAGGCTCTCTGCCCTGAAATCTAAGAAGTTATGGCCAAAAAGGAGAGGCCCCAGTACCAAGCCCTGAAAGACAATGTTTGTTACTTTTATGCATTCTGATGAGGTAGCTGTATCTTGCACTGTGTAGGTTATGTCCTGGATCATTTGCTATCCATCTTAAACATATGAGTCATGTTTTGATGCATTTATTTTTTGTATGATGCCAGCGCTGTGAATAGTGTCAAAGGTCTTGGCCAGGTCAAGAAATGTCAAGTGTAAATATGCAACAAAGTCTAGAAGATTTAGGATCTTTGCCTGGAAGTGTTTACATAGGTATTTTATACCCCAAAAAATTTTCCTCAGGTGGGTAGCAAATGTTGGAGGTGTGACAGGCAAGAAAGAGATAGCTGGGAACATATTTTCTGGAAGTGTGACGAGCTGGCAGATTTTTGGGAATCCCTGCAGACTGCTCTGTCAGAGATGCTAGGTGAGTGGAATGGACTAACTAGGGAGATGACTTTTTTGAGTTATGCTACAGAATCGGAATTGCCTAGACAAACCTTGCTGAGTCTAATTACAGTGGTTGCCAAAAAAGCAGTTACTAGAAAATGGAAATCAAAGTCTAAACCAACTTTACTAGAAGTAGTGAATATAGTAACAGAGATAAAACAACTGGAAGTAGGATCTTTAGAAAAAAGAAGGCGCAAACTACATATAAAAAAACAGGAATTGTGGGAACAATATATGCAGAGCAGGAATAAGGTTTAATTGGCAGGATTTGAATATGCTATATAATGCTTAACTGACAATGACTGGATGGTTTATAAGTGATGTACAATGCTTACAGTTGTTTCAACGGTGTCTGTGATGTAAACTGTTTGTAACTAAAGTGACAATTTTGTATGTTTTTCAATTATATAAATGTAAGATTGACTTTGTCATGTGTGTAAATTTAATAAAGATGTTTGGGGGAAAGAAAAGACATGTCATGTGTTCTGCATAGCCACTACCTACCGCACTATTAAAGATGTTTACAAGGTACAGTAGACAGGAACTGTCTTCCACAAAGCCAAAATGTTGAGGGCGAAGTCCAATAAATGTTGTGATATAGTCTATGAGATCTGTTATAATATACTAACATTAACATCATTAGTAGTATACTCGCCTTTAGTGCAGAAAGGCCGTGGGTTCAATTCCCACAACAGGTAGATTGACAGCTGACACAGCAGTGCAGCATAAGGGGGTGCTGCACTCCAGAGTGTGCTGTCTTTCTGATGAGACATTAAACCAAGGCCCCATCTGCTCGAGTTGGTGGAAGCTCAGGTGAATATAAAAGATCTCACTGCACCTATAGAAAAGAGTAGGGGGTCCTTTATTTAACACAACCAAAAAACATTGTTTACATATTTACAAAATGTACATATTTACACATTTCTGTTTTAACTATTCATTACTTGTCTTATAACACCCTCAGTTATTCTTCCATAAATGACCCCACTCCTTTTTCCACAACCATAATATAACTTTTCGTAATATATCTGCCAAAATCCATTTCCCGTTAAACAAAATTTCATTCAGTCTTTCATTCCAAATAATCCATGTTACAAAAATAAATTATCTGTCATCTTCACATATTCTTTCTTCTTGTTCTTATAATATCCATTCATCATATTCATATCTACATCATTAACATTCTCAAAAAAATGTCTTCACACATCTTTTTCCAGTTTCACCACTCATTTACATTTAAAGAAAATGCTCTGTTGTGTCCCCCTCCCCACAAAATAAAAAAAACTCTCAAATTTATTTGTATACAACATACTCCCCTTTAGCGGTAGCTTATTTATTACCAGTCTTCACAGGAAATTCTGACTCTACCATCTTGGTACATCACCCTACTTTTTTCCTTAATTTAATGGCTTTAATAATTTCTTCTGGTAAATTTCCTTTTGGATTTACATAATATTGTTTCATCACATTATTATACCACATCCTGCTTTCACTATATACTTTTTTTATTTTGCATGTTAGTATTTTTTCTTGATAATTTTTAATTTAATTTACATATTCTTTTTATCTTTTTCATATGTTCACCATCTCCCAGCACTTACTGTACTTCTGTTTAAACAATCTCACCATTAAGTTCTCATTCTCTTCATTCACCCACTTTAATACTCTACGTAAGTTTAAAGCAGTAGAAAAAAAAACTGATTTAGCAATCCCAATCCCCCTTCATCTTCACTCCTATACAACACCCATTTCCACTGGGTTTAATTTTGAATCCCAGGTGAAAAAAAACACATGCTTAATTTCCTCTTCAGATTTTTGGGGATCATATAAACATTTGACATATATACTATTTTTCCTTTAATACAGAATTCACCAGATAAATCTTTTTCCTGGATACTAGTATTATACATCCTCCACAGAAGACATACTTCTTTCTTTTCTTTTATCAAACTCTCCCATTGGATCATAACATAATTTCTCCCAAATTTTATCCCTAGCAAAAACACTTCATTCCTTGAAAAATACACCCCCCCCCAGTTTTCAAATCACCCAAATCCTTAATTTTATATTTGTCAAAGTAGTTCCCATTTCTTTTAAGCATCTGTTCAGACAAACTAACACTTTTCTCATCCGTGAAGACAAGTAAATTAAACACGAACTAGTAAACCAACACAGCTGAAACGGAGCAGGAAAAACAGTTCTGAAACGGAGCAGGAAAAACGGTGCTGTCATTAAACCAGACGAAAAGCGCTTTATTTTAACAAACTTTAATAAACCTCCTTATATTTTTGGTCGTTTGAAGTACCGTTTTTCCTGCTCCGTTTCAGCTGTGTTGGTTTACTTTTCTCATCCATATTTTGTTCTTAGCAACTACAACAATATTATCTGCATATGTCAAAACCACTGGAATCACCACCTCCTTATGGATTACATATCTAGCATTTTTCATTTTATAATCTACCTCACTCACTATCGCATTTACCACCAATGCAAGCAATATTCCATTCATGGGACATCCTTGTCTTATACCACACTGCATGCATATTTCTTTACTCATTCACCCATTCACTAACACACTTGCTCTATTATTTTGATACGCTGACATACACGGTCTCCTGATTCTATTACTTATTTCATACTTCTCCATAACACCCCACAAAGCATCATTGCCTACTGCATCAAATGCCTTACATACGTTGGCTGAATGCAAGAACAAGCTGATTCTAAAGGGCATGCTGAAATCACCCTTCAAGGAGTCTCTCTCTGGGATGTAGATCTCACCACCTCCCAAGCATAAAGATGTAAAAAAGCATAAAGAGAAACAAAATCTTTCTGATCCGGCATCCCCGTCCTCCTCGGAACCGAGTCGACACTGGGCTTGTCCTGCACCGTGGGCACAGCTTTGGCACCAGGGTCCCTGTCTTCTCCCATGGTGCCACCTTTGATTCTAACTCCTTCCACTGTACTGGCCTCGGCACCATCCCATGCAGTGCCGACTTTGTTTGTGACACAGGTTCTGGACTACTGTATCTGCATCGGCACCATCCCCGGCCACGGTGCCGATATCTTACATGGCTCTACTGGTAATGACAACTTCAGTTCCAAAGGTCGAGCACCTACCCAGAACTAGGTATTCTCCATCTTATGACCCCTTTTTGGGACAACAATTTAGTCCCTTTCTTGAGAGACCAGACTCCCCCATTGGCAGCATCCGTCAGATTCACCAGGAGTCTTTCGAAGCAGGATGTAGTGAGGGCTGTGGACCAGCTTCTGGCAGCTAGAGGATTAACCACCCAGACCAGGCCCCCCCCCCCTGGAGTGGAAGCTCTCACGGCGTATTCTCCTGTCTATCCTCCTTTGACCTCCACTCAGTTTTTAGAGACTTTGGTACCGATGGCCATCCCAGTGCATACTGTCTCTGCCCTGACAACAGAGACTTCCCTGTTGGCACAAATTACTCTTAGGGCCATGGCTCCTTTGAACTGGTGCACTCTCGGAGCAGTGATTGGGTTGTCGGCAACCGTGGCACCTAGTTTGGTGCCATCTACAGCCACGGCTCTCCCGGCAGCTGCCGTTCCTCTCAGAGCTCCTCACCTGGAGGCGGGCTCCTTGGGGTGGGGTGACACCCCAATGCTGAGGTTGTCCTTCTCAGTTCCGGGCTCCCATCCCTCCTCGGGTGGGCCTGCAGGTGATGGAGAGGGTCCTTGTTTCAAAAGGCTCGCAGTTGACACCACTGGCATTGGAACCAGAACCCCCTTCTAGCTTGCAGCGGTCCCACCCTCCTACTCTGGAACCTCGAGCATGGGAGCCGCAAGACCTGCCCTTCAAGGGAACTCTTTCTCTGGAGTCCTCTTCAGAAGATCCCACTGGGGAGCCACCCCGGAAGAAACTTTGCAAGAGGAACATCTTGATTCCCCTGAGGAATCCATCACCGAAGACAGCGATTGCAATGAGGGAAAAAGAGTCCCCATGGTCTCCCCCAGAAGACGTCTTATTTGGAAACAATCTCGAGATCCTCAAGCAGAGGGGAGACTGGAAGCCCTCCAACCCTTCTTCTTCGGAATTGGTGTTCCTGCAGGCTTTCTGTGCTCGGCCATCTACTTCTTGGGTGACCCCACCTTCAGATGAGCTCATTTGACTTATTGTGCAGTGTGCCTGGAAGGCCCCGGACAACACAGAACCGGTCCCCTGGAGGCCAGATAAAATTTTGTCCACTCCAGAAGACCAATCCAAGTGATCCAAACAGCTGGTAGTCGATTCCATGGTCCTGGCGGCGGCCACCAAGAGGGAACTGGCGGAAGATAGCTCCACTCTTCATCCCCTGAACAGGGAGTCTCGGGCTATGGACAGATTGGGGAAGCGGACCTACTCTTCAGCGACCTTTGCCATTCAGTCGCTGAATGACCTGGCACACCTGACTCGCCTCCAAAGAGACCTAATTTCAGAAATGTCTGCCTCTTTGGCGGAGGTACTGCCTGAGGAGGTGCATGATACTGTTGCCTCTCAGCTAGCTACCTTGGATTCAATCTTGAACTCCTTGATGCGCTTGATGTCTCACACTACCGAAAGGGCAGCTCGAGCAGATGCATCGAGCATCGTTATGAGACGGCATGCTTGGATGCGGTTTTGTGACTTTGCGGACCCCTTTAAATCTTCCTTTTTCAACCCGCCTGTTAACGAATCTTCCCTTTTTGGTCCCAAAGTAAGACACACACTTTCATGTAGTGAGAAGGATGGAAAGACCTTGCCTGCTGTGGACATATGTTTTTCCACTCCCCAGAGGTCCTACTCCAGGAATTAGAGGGGAGGAAAACTGTAGTTCAATATTTCCCAAGGATCTTTTCATGACACTCATGATGAGCAATCCCCCCAGGGCAGAGGGAGCAACTCATCCAGAAGACGCCCCTTTCGGGGCAGAGAGGGTTCACGCAACCAGGGTGCTAGAGATTCCTTCTCTGGCTGACCCTTCCAGCGGTCCTGAACAGCGGCTCGACTGCTTTCCTCTGGAAGCAGCTGGAGTTTGATTGTCTCTGCACCTACAGGCCTGGCAACTCATAACAACGGATGCGTGGGTGCAGAGAATAATATCCAGAGGCTATCATATCCCATTCTACCTCATTCCCAGACCCGTAAAATGAATCCCCAATGTCCGACCCGGTCAGAGGGAGGCTGCATCCTTAGAAATTGAAAAGCTGCTGAGAAAAAGAGTCCTCTAACCAGTCCCACCAGACCACAGAGGATCTGGCTTTTCCTTGAGGTTCTTTTTAGTGCCAAAAAAGACAGGGGACTGGAAACCAATCCTGGATCTCAGCTTACTAATCAAATTCATCAAACCTCAAAAATTCTGGATGGTCATGGTACAGTCCCATTCTCCCCTTTATGGAGAAGGACAACTGGATGTGCTCTATAGACCTCCAGGATGCATATTACCACATAAAGACTGACAAATGCTCCCGGAGATTTCTCCGCTACTGGCTGGGAACCACTCATTATCAGTTCAGGGTACTGCCCTTTGGTTTTTCAACAACCCCCAGAGTGTTCACCAAATGTATGGCAGTCGTAGTAGCTCATCTCCAACTACAATGTTTCCATATCTAGACGATTGGCTCCTTACTGCCACGACCAGGAATCTTCTCATTCTCAGTCTCTCTTACATTCAAGGCCTTGCTCTTTGCCTAGGTATCACTATCAACATGGATAAATCACAAGTCTCCAGTAATAACAGTGGAATTCATTGGAGCGATCTTCATCACAACGTCCTGTCAAGCTTCCCTTCCTCCTCACAGGCTTTCAAAAATAAGAAACCAGATTTTAGTCTTCCTCCCACAGACATTTGTACCTGCATGCCTTGTACTAAAATTATTGGGTCTATGGCAGCAACCATTACCTTAGTACCACTGGCGAGGTTGCATATGAGACTATTACAGTGGCTCCTTTCATCACAATGGTCGATCTTAACCCACCCACTCGACCACATGATACGCCTTACAAATCTTTGCAAGAAAGAAATGCTATGGTGGATCAAGCCAGAAACAAATTTTTGGTGTCGACTGTTCTGTCTTCCCCAGCCCAGGGCCATGGTGACTACAGATGCTTCCCTGTTGGGGGGAGCATTTCCAGGGAAAGACAGTCCAAGGCACCTGGTCCCCCATGGAGACCAATTTACACATAAATGTCCTGGAATTGAGGGCAGTTCTCTTAGTGTTGCAAGCGGTCCACACATCCCTTCCTTCTGGGACCATTGGAATTCAATCGGACAACATGTCAGTCATCTGGTACATCAACAAACAAGGCAGAACCAGGTCTTACCCCATGTGTCGGGAAGCCATGAGAATTTGGCATTGGGTGATGGCTTCCAACCACTTTCTCATAGCAATGCACATTCCCGGGAGTTCCAATCTTATTGCAGGCAATCTGAGCAGGAACATTCTGATGCCTCACGAGTGGTCCCTCAATCCAATCATAGCGGATCGGATCTTCCGCCGTTGGGGCAGGCCTTGCTGTGACCTGTTTGCTTCACCCCTAAATAACAAAGGCAGAAGCTATTTTACCCTGCTCCCTCCTCAGGGGGAGTCACTGAGGGGATGCTCTGATACATGACTGACCCCCGGGTTTACTGTATGTCTTTCCCCCCATTCCCCCTCATCCCACAATTTCTACAGAAAGCTCAAAGGTTGAGAAGCAAAGTGATCCTCATTGCCCCTTATTGGCCCTGTCAAGTCTGGTTCTCATTCCTATGGCCTCACTTGATTCACAGCCCTTGGATCCTGGATCAATCCCAAGGTCTGCTGTCTCATCCTCAGGGACTGATCCACCCCAATCTCCACAGCTTCAAGCTCACAGCTTGTTTTTTCCACTTCCAATGATTGCCAGACTACCTGATATTTTATCCCGTTTGCAAAATCCTTCTGGCTTCACACAAACTGTCCACCAGAAAAATTTATTCCAGTAAGTGGACTAGGTTCTCTAGATGGGCCAAAGAACATAACATAGACCCCTTTTTCATGCCTATTCAGAAGATCCTTCAGTACCTCACTACCCTTTTGCACGCAGGAGCCTCAGCATCTACAATTACTGTGCATTTAGCAGCTACTGCAAACTTTCACAATGGAATTGACAATTCATCTGTTATGTCACACCTTCTGTGCAAAACCTTCATGAAAGGAGTATTACATATTAAACCTCTGTCAAGCCTCCTATAGAACCATGGGATGGGACTTGACGTTGGTACTTCAGTCGTTAATAAGTCCTCCATTCGAGCCTTCTAATTCCTGTGATATCAAATTTTTGTCTTGGAAAACTCTACTTCTAGTAGCTCTTGCCTCAGCGAGAAGAGTATCTGAGTTGCAGGCCTTGAGTGTAAAGAGACCTTACTTGATTTTTCATAGGGAAAGAGTGTCTCTACATACTGATGCCTCCTTTTTGCCCAAGGTCATTTCTGTTTTTCCATTAATCAATCTATTGACCTACCAGTTTTCTTTTCCCACCATTCAAATAGAGGGGAATACTTCTGCATACACTCGATGTTCATAGGCAACTTCATTTCTACTTGGACAGAACTAAATCTTTCAGAAAAACAGATAAATTGTTTGTGGCCTTTGCAGGACCCAAAATGGGTAAGCCTGTTTCCAAAATGACTATCTTCTTGGCTCAGAAATACCATTACATTCATCCACCATCATAACAACGTGTCCTTACCTTCCAAAATAAAGGCTCACTATATTAGATCGATGGCTACTTCAGTGGCCTTTCATTCCAGAACCTTTATGGATGATATCTATATGCAGCAGCCACTTGGGAAAGACCTCATACCTTCATCACTCATTACAAATTGGATTTGGCCTCCAGGGGGTGAGCATCTTTTGGTTCTATGGTGCTCAGGAATGTCCTTCCTTAGGGCCACCCAGGACTCAAGTAGCTGGGGACTCGGTCCTAACAGTAAGGAATGAATACAGATTTACAACATCAGATAAAGAAGTTACGTCTTACCATAACGTTCCATCTATGTTGTAGATCTTCATTCATTCATTACTTCCCACCCTCCTCCCTCGACTCCTGGTGGACTTTAGGATTTCCTTATTAGTTAACACATCTGCCCAGACAGAGCCTACTATTATTACTTCTATACTACTAAGGCAGGCATACTCGATCTGAAGAGACTATGAGAGGGACATTCTGGGTAGGTCTTAGCTGAGAGTTTTTGGCTGGCGTGAGCTTGGTACTGGCCATGTCGGTTCCGAGGACGGAACCGAAGTCCTAACAGTAATGAATGAATAAAGATCTACAACACAGATAGAACATTATGGTAAGACATAACTCCTTTTTTCTTTTTCAAATTCTTCCTTAACTCATTAAGATTTCTTTTTTACTTTACATTTTCTCTTACTTTCCTTTTTTCCTCTTATACAGATGTTCCACATGCTGTACTACAATACGCATAATTTGATCTTGTGTTCTTTTTACTTCTTTTACATCTTTCATTTCCTTCATTATAATTCTACATTCTAATATCATCCTTTACTATTTTACACACATATGCAGATACTTCCTCTGTTCTCCCTTGTAAATATCTAGGTCTAAACAGTAATGCCTTCATTTTTTCTTGATTGTTTTACATATTACTTTTTCCATATCACAATACTCTCTCATATTATTGTCTAAATTTTCTAATATATTTATATACTTTTCCCATACTTCACCTTATCTTCCTTGCTTTTTCTGTGTATTTATTTGCTTCACTGAATATTGTGCTGTCTCTCTCTCTGCAGTAAGTGGGGGGTTATTCTCACTTCATTCACATTCAGTGTTGAACTCAGACTAGAGGATTTCTCTGTGTTTATAAGTCTTGGTCACTTATCTATGAATTTATTTCTGCTGAATATTTGAGCTGTTTGGTTAGCTGTTATATACCTACATCAACTTTATTACAAGCTAAGTACAAACTTGCAGTGTTATAAGATAGTACTGCATTTTATTTTTTCTATTTGTTTCATTGAATATTGTGTTAAATATAGTACTGCATTTTATTTTTCTGTGTATTTATTTGCTTCACTGAATACTGTGAGCTCTCTCCCTCTCTCTCTCTGCAGTAAGTGGGGGTTATTCTCACTTCATTGATATTTAGTGTTGGACTCTGAGCCTAGAGGGTTTCTCTGTGCTTATTAGTCTTGGTCACTTATCTCTGAATTTATTTATGCTGAATATTTGAGATGTTTGGATTGCTGTTATATACCTACATCGACTTTATTACCAGCTGAGATAAGTACAAACTTGCAGTGTTGCAAGACAGTACTGTATTTTATTTTTTCTGTTTCACTGAATACTGTGTTAAAGATAGTACTGCATTTTATTTTTCTGTGTATTTATTTGCTTCACTGAATATTGTGATCTCTCTCTGCAGTAAGTGGAGGGTTATTCTCACTTCATAGATATTCGTGTGTTGAACTCTTAGCCTAGAGGGTTACTCTGTGCTTACAAGTCTTGGTCACTTATCTCTGAATTTATTTCTGCTGAATAGCTGAATATTTGAGCTGTTTGGTTAGCTGTTATATGCCTACATCAACTTCATTACAAGCTGAGATAAGTACAAACTTGCAGTGTTATAGGATAGTACTGCATTTTATTTTTTCTGTTTATTTGTTTAATTGAATACTGTGTTAAGACAGTACTGCATTTTATTTTTCTGTCTATTTATTTGCTTCACTGAATATTGTGATCTCTCTATCTGCAGTAAGTGGGGGTTATTCTCACTTCATTGATATTCAGTGTTGAACTCTAAGCCTAGAAGGCTTCTCTGTGCTTATTAGTCTTGTTCACTTATCTCTGAATTTATTTCTGCTGAATAGCTGAATATTTTACCTGTTTGGGTTGCTGTTATATACCTACATCAACTTTATTACAATCTGAGATAAGTACAAACTTGCAGTGTTGCAAGATAGTACTGCATTTTATTTTTTCTGTTTATTTGTTTCATTGAATATTGTGCTAAATATAGTACTGCATTTTATTTTTCTGTGTATTTACCTGCTTCACTGAATATTGTGATCTCTCTCTCTGCAGTTAGTTTCACACTCTTCCTCCCTGTCTTTGTTGTGGTAGTAATCTTGGTGGCTTTGGAATTGCCCGTGCCTCCTGTAAATTTGTGTTTGAACACTCCTCCTGGGTCCAGCTCATTTGCTCACTCAATCGAGTACAGTGAGATCATATTTTTATTTTAAACACTCCTACCAGTCCCATCTGTTCAGCTCTATCCCAGTCTAGTGTCATTAGCTCATTCTACCTAATACAGAGAGAACATTTGAGTAGGCCATCCCACTTTGGCTCTTAACCTTGAATTATCTTCTGTTTCTCCTTTCCACTTTACTTAATGTTCTGACTGTGTGCTTTTCAGCTGATAAGTATATTTTTGGCACTTTTCTACTGTTCAGGGTTGAATTAAACAATAATTGAATTCAGTTCAGAACAGAGTTTGAATAAATTGCTTTAATATTGATACGCACTCAAGTGTGCTAGCTTGCACTACATTTGAATTGATTTTAGTGCTTTTAGCTGCTTTTCTGTAACAAAAAATAATAATAATAATCCTAAGCTTGTTCCCTGCCTTTCCTGTAACTAGTTTAGTCCAGTCACAGATTTGCTGTATCCAGGACTGTTTGTAAGTTTCTGAACCCCCAAGCCTTTCTGTGTTGGAGGGAAGCCTTCTAGCCCATCAGTGGGAGTGGTAAGCACTAGGTAGTCTATCTACCACAAGAGTGGTTTCTGGCCCAGAAATTGTAGTTTGTAGGCCTTTTGAGCACTTTTTCCATCTCCTTCAACTTTCTGGTTTAAAAGCCTGCAATTGCACTTGTTTCTCACCTTTTCTATAACTAGTCTAGTCCAGATACAGATTTGCTGTATCCAAGACTGTAAGTTTCTGAGCCTCCCAAGCCTCTCTGTGTTGGAGGGCAGCCTTCTATCTTGTCAGTGGGAGTAAGCACTAGGTAGCTTATCTACCACAACAGGAGTGGTTTCTGGCCCAGAAATTGTAGTTTATTGGCTGTTTGGGCAGTTTTTTCCATCTCCTTCAACTTTCTGGTCTAAAAGCCTGCGTTTGTTCTTTTCCCGCCTTTCCTGTAACTAGTCTAGTCCAGATACAGATTTGCTGTATCCAGGACTGTATGTAAGCTTCTGAGCCCTCCAAGCCTCTCTGTGTTGGTGGAAGCCTTCTAGCTCATCAGTGGGAGTGGTAAGCACTAGGTAGCCTAGCTACCACAAGAGGACTGGTTCTAGCCCAGACACTGTAGTTTATTGGCTGTTTGAGTGCTTTTTTTCCAACTCTCTCAACTTTCTGGCTTAAAAGCCCACATTTGCGCTTGTTTCCCACCTTTCCTATAATTAGTCTAATCCAGATACAGATTTGCTGTATCCAAGTCGGTTTGTAAGCTTCTGAGCCCCCCAAGCATCACTGTGTAGGAGGGAAACCTTCTAGCTTATCACTGAGAGTAGTAAGCACTAGGTAGCCTATCTACCACAAGAGGAGTGGTTTCTGGCCCAGAATTTGTAGTTTACTGGCCGTTTGGGAATTTTTCCATCTCTTTCAACTTTCTGGTGTTGAAGCCCACATTGCGCTCGTTTCCCGCCTTTCCGGTAACTAGTTTAGTCCAGATACAGATGTGCTGTATCCAGGACTGTTTGTAAGCTTCTGAGAGGTGCCAAAGTCTGCTCTTCAATTTTTCACTTAGATTTGCTTGTTCTCTCCTCTGCACTTTTACTAGCTTATTAGTCTAGCACTTCACCATACCAGACTTCTTGTAGCAGTTATTGTAGCACACAAAAATGCTACCAACACTAAACGTTCCACAAAGGAAACAGCTCCAGCACTTGTTAATGCCCACCCTTCCAGGTATGTCTAAAGGTCAGTTCCCTGTGCTTTCTCCTGTTAACCTGGTGAACTTGGCATGCTGAGGCAATGTACCAACTGCCTCAAGTACACTGACAGCCCTCTCCTATTACCTCCCAACACTCAGACTTGAGAGAGATGCACTTATATATCCAAACTGGAAGCCACGTACTCTCCAGCCAAGACCAGAAGAGCTGGTCAAGAGGAGAAAGTCAACACTTTCACCACACCACATGGAACACATAGTCCTCCAGAACACACACCAACGCTACCTTCACATAAAAACACAAACCACACACCCACCTTCATAGAGGCTCTCAATAAAAATCTATCCAAACAGCAGAGACCTCCAAGGCAGAAATGCACTCGACCACCACAACACACAACACTAATCACGAGAAAAATAACTCTCCTAAACAGTGTGCCACTCAATCAAAGCCCCTAAGGCAAAACAGTATGCCCAGCACTCTAGTCATAGGTGACTCGATAGTGAGGCACACTGATGTCCCACTCACTAGGTTAAATAAGGAGAAAGCAACAGTCAGCTGCCTGTCAGGTGCCAGGATCCGCCATGTAACACACACACTCAGGTCCCTCAACAACAGGTACAAATATGTCTCTGTCATTGTACATGTGGGTGTGAATGACCCGAGACATACCTCCCTGGACTACATAAAAAGAGACATGGAGGAGCTCTCAGATTATGTAGCCATGTGGGTACGACCCTAGCCCTGAGCAGCATCCTTCCATCACCCCGAAAGACCCCACAGTACAAGGAGAAAATTATAGATTTCAACAATTGGCTAAGTTTCTGGTGTAATTCTAAGGGGATCCAGTATCTGTCTGCCTGGGATGACATGACTGACAAATCTCGATGCTTTGCCAGAGATGGCCTGCATCTGTCACCCCTGGACTTCCGGGTACTTGCCAAGGCTCTTGCCACCCCTATAGTGCCATTTTTAGGCAGTGTTCCAAAGACCAAATTACCACTTTAACAGCTACAAACAAATGCAATCTGAGGGTCATGCTGCTCAACACTAGAAGTCTAAATCTCAAAATGCACTCACTCGAAGCACTCCTTAAAATGGAGAATATTGACATTTGTGCTGTAACAGAGACCTGGCTCAAGGAAGCAGAAAGCACCCCTGCACCCCAGGCTATAACTCATTTCACACCTTTCGGCCCCAGAATTTGGACCAAACCTCCAAAGGTGGTGGTGTTTCCATATTCATAAAGGATGTGCATACCTCCAGACTGGTAGCCCAACATAATGCATCAGAGATACTTCATGTGCAGCTAACATTGGGTAAGACAGCGATTCAGGTTGTAGCCTGTTATAGGTCCCCAACCATGTCCTAAGACACTCACTCCACGTTCCTGAGCACCCTGGAGAATATTAAGGTCCAACCTAACACACAGTTACTGGGCGACTTCAACTACCCCTCCATTAATTGGGAAAACTACTCATGTACCAATACACTTGCCCAATGTTTCCTGGAATTCATTAATTGCAGTGCCCTCGACCACCTCATTCGTAGCCCCACAAGAGGTAGCAACATCCTTGACCTGGTCATTACTAACATGGGTGACCGTTGCTCTACACCAATAGTCACATCCTCCCTGGATAGATCCGACCACAAACTAATCACCTTGGAAATTCACCCCCCCCCCACAAAGGTAACCACCATGAAAAACTTCTCCAAAGCTAACTTTGGGATCCTAAGGACAGAAGTGGTTAACTTCATGGCACCCTTGCAAATGGAGAATAGTTGCATGACTGCTGAATCATACACCAATGCACTGTACGAACACGTACACAAATGCATGGATTTCACCATACCCAATACAACCAAGATGCTCTCCTCCAAAAAAACGAAGCCAATCTGGTGGTCCCCTGCCATAAACAAACTCTACAACAGGAGGAGGAAACTGATGCAAAATAAGGTGAAATCCCAAGACTGGAAAAACTCCCTTATCAGCCTCAACAAAAAGTTGAAATCCCTCATCAAATCCTCTAAAGCTTGCTATGAAAACAGAATTGCAGCAGATAGTAAAGAGAACCACAAGGCCTTCTACAGTTATGTAAAGAACCTCCACAGCAATACCCAGATTTGCTCTGAGCTACTGCACAATGGTACCTCCTATACTGAGCCAACAGATATTGCCAATATACTGATTGACAGATTCAGTGAAAACTTTTCCTTTTGCTCCTTCCCCAAAGGCTCAATCACAATACCAGCAGATTGCCAGGCACCCAGTATTACTGCAGCACAGGTTAAAACAGCACTCCCCAAGGCCAAGAATACAGCTTCTATGGGACCTGACAATATCCCTGGCTGTGTTCAACATGAACTACAGAGTAAACTGGCACCTCACCTGTGTGCCCTGTTCAATTACAGCTTCACCACAAGCTTTGTCCCTACTGAATGGCACACTGCTATAGTCATCTCTCCCTACAAAGGAGGATCGACTACAGACCCTGGGAACTATCGCCCCATTAGCCTGACAAGTCTGATATGCACAGCTATGGAACGCATCATCATGGACCTAATAAACAAGGATACAGGGAATCTCCAAACTCTGGATCCCACACAGTTTGGTTTTGTGAAGGGTAGATCATGCCTGCTCAACTTGGTCGACTTCTTTGAGTCAGTCACCAGAGCTGTGGATGAAGGCAACGTGATTCATACAGCCTACCTTGATCTGGCCAAGGCCTTTGATACCATTCCCCACTCAGGAACCATAGAAAAACTCACTAAGCTAGGCATCAACCCCTATGTCACTAGGTGGTTTGCAAACTGGCTCACAGATAGAATCCACAGTGTGAAAGTAGCTGACTCCAAGTCAGACTGCCGACCAGTCACGAGTGGAGTCCCACGGGAATCAGTCCTGGGTCCTCTCCTATTTGGTATCTACTTCTCAGAAGTCCAGTCTAACACGAAGAGACTCTGGCTGACTAGGTTTGCAGGCTATTGCAAGTTGGGAGCCATTATTAACTTCCCAAGTGATGTTGACATCCTATAGAAAAGCCTCACTGAGACCAACAACTGGTGTCAGAACCATGACCTTAAGCTCAATGCCAAAAAAATTTGTCGTCATCCCCTTTGGGAAAACACAGTTCCCATGAACTACCACATTGATGGTAGTTCACTGAACACAAAAGGCGGTATAAGAGATCTGGGAACACAGGTTGACAGCAAGCTCTCTTTTGACCACCACACTACCACTGGGGTCAGAAAGTCCTTCTATGTGGCACATCTCATTACTAAGGGTTTTGCATCCAGGAAGAAAGAGGTCATTGTCTCCCTCTACTCTTCCCTCATTAGCCAGTCATCTAGTACAATGCCCCATTTGGCATGTACCTCACTAGACACCTGCAACAGCTGGAGAGGCCGCAAAAGTACCTCATAAAGAGGATCCTAGGCCTTAAACACTTATCCTATATGGACAGACTCAAGACACTCCAACTATTCTCTGTCTCATATCGCCTACCCAGAGGCGATCTCTGCTTGACTTATAAAGCCATGTCTGTCCCAGCTCTGTCTGAAATGCTACATCTAAAGAAATTCCAATCCCTCCGCACCACACAGTCCAGAGACCTCAACCTCGTTACCACAATCAACAGAACGTGCTGGAGGGGCAGGTTCATAACCCAGAGACTGCCCATGCTATGGAATAGACTTTGCTATACATGTCAAACAGAGCGCCTCACTGGCCCTCGTCAAGAGGAATCTTGATGAGTGGACGGGAAATAGAAAATTCAACCCAGGGATCACTCTAGTGGCTCTACTTGACAGAGGCACTGGAAACTAAGGTTGGGTGGCACACTGCCAGGGTAATCTTATGGGCTAGACTTGTAAAGGCTCCAGGGCCATTAGCCTAGTACACACCTATGAACCTATATGTAGCATCCACCACAAAGGAGTCTTTGTTTACATTCTGAAGCTCCATATCAAAATTTTTTTCTCCAAGTTCTCACTGTCCACCTACATGCTCTCCATAGCTTTTCTCTCCTCCTCCATGCTGCTCTTCCCTTAGACCTCTTGTTTGCTGCTGTAGGAGCTCTCCAGCACCACCTAGCAGCTTCAAAGAGTAGTGGAAGTTCCCAGATGCCTTTGCAAAGTTTCCCTACTAATATAAATACCACTTCAGGTCTCCCTTGAAAAGAGACTACTAGCCTAGTGGAACTAACCCAGTTAAACAAATGATAAAAAATACTTATTTTTAACAAAGCTATTTACTACTGATTTTAAAACTTCTCTGCAGACATCTGCATTATACTATCTGTATGCCTGCTTTCTTTTGAGTAGAATACTACCACTTTGGTACAGAAGACAAAGGTATTTTTGCTTACTTGAGGACCATCTGTAACAATATCTCAAATAACTTTTAAATGTTTACTGTCTGTTGAAACATTTTTGATTATTCTTGTATTATGGTCTTCATGCATTTTGTATACTACATACACTTTAAAGTATGGCTCATTTAATTTGAAATGTGGTATTTTGCTAAGAACGTTTAGTTCTAAATTTACTGATCTTTGTCTATAATGCAGGTCAGATTTATCTGAAAGCTTTGCTCTCAGTTTAAGTGACTTACTCTGGTGTAAGCTTGCTTTATAGATGGGTCTTACACCGACAACAACTCTTTTGGAATCTGCTCCTGCATAAAGATAAGATCATTAAAATATTCCTTATTTACATTTATATAATGAAATTCCTTAACATTATTTATTCCTGTGACATTAACAGTTTTTTTTTTGAATAACTGGACCACATTCTTCTTCCTATCTGTTAAGTTTCAATGGAGTCAACTACTTTTTGCAAAGTTATCACAAAATCTATCCTTGGGGAAAGCTTGACCAGTATGAGAATATTTTCCAACGTCTGGATTTCTTAAGCTCAGGTTATGTCTGACATGTTTTTTTTTTTTTAATTTTTAGAAGGTGTGATTTATAATGCAAATGGTATTGATTTGTGGCTATCAAAGTTTGCAGATGACTGCCAACTTGGTGGCATCATAAACTCCCTAGAGGACACCAAGACCCTACAACACAGCCTGTCCCAAACAAATAGCTGGTGTCAAAACCATGGACTAAAACTAAATGCCAAGAGGTATACAAATATATCCATTGGCAAGCATGACTCCCGATGTAACTATCACACTGAGAACACACCCCTAAAAACTGACCCCACAGTTAGGTATTTGGGAACATCTGTTGACAATGAACTCCCCTTTGATCACCACATATTCACTGTTGTACAAAGTCCTTCTTTAGTGTATAGCTTACATCTAAATGTGATGTGCCCTGATCCAGGGATGTAACTGTTCCACCGCACTTGGCACGTATTAGGCCGATCATAGAGTATAATGCCACTTACTACTTACAACAAATATGCACTGCTGGACTTTGTAAATGCCAATACACTTGACCAAATTGTCCCCCTGCCCATTAAACGTGTTAATCTTCTCAATCTTGTCCTCACAAATGTTTCCCCCAGTTGAACTACTCTGTTACCTCATTCTAAATCAACTCAGAACATCTTGTTGAGACCTTCTACCTAAAGACACACTTTACAGCCTTAAAAACCTCCCACACATTCTGGAATTACTCCAAAACCAATTACACATGATTTATTGATCTTTCATCACAAATGCTATAGCTCCCAAGTAAACCTTGTACCTGAAGCAGCTTTCTATTCCTCTGAATTTGTACTTCAATCTTAGATAAACATATTGAAGCATCTTTTCCAGTCTGATGTCAGCACAATGGCAAGTTTAAAATTAAACCCATATGGGGGAAATACCACATCAGCAAACTGTATAAATAGAGAAAGAAAAGGCTACTGGCCATGTTTAAAAGATATCCACTTCATCATTACATAAAAGGGATTTAAAAATGGTAAGTAAATTTCTAAGACTTATCATTAGGTCATGAATGGACAACAATGAACTTACAACACACAGTGATCTCAAAGCCCCATGTATCCATGCCAGTGATCTCTAAGACATGTGCAGCCATGGTTTTCAATCTCTCGGAGAAAAATATTTCCAGACATATAGGATAAAAAGAGCTATAGTCACTCCTATTTTGAAATCCATACAGCCTACTTCAGACTTTGACTTTTTACTTATTACATTCCTTCCACACCTATGTTCCTAGGAAAAAAATCTGTTTACAACTAACTCACTATCTTCATCTACCAAAACATCCTCGCAACACACTAGCATGGTTTAACTAGGCACAAAGGAACTAAAACTTCTATCCATACCACTGTGCATCATTCTTGCCAACAGTAACTGGGGTAAACTCATAGGAGTCCTCTTTGTAGACCTCACCAATGCTTTTAACTTTGCAAACTACATTCTCCTGGTTCACTTCCCTTGCCTCTTCTGGCTTCAGCTCTTCCACAGTACAGTGATTCAAAAGCTTCCTTTCCAATAGAACCTCTTCTGTTAAATACATCTCCTTCTCACTTCCTCAACAAATCACAGCAGGCATCTCTTAAGGTTCGCCCCCATCCTCTTTGGCACTTTCATTAACTCCCTGCCATATGGCCTGAAAACCTCCAACATTATGTACTCTCATGACATTTTCTTATACGACGCCACATGAAACTGCAACTCTATCTTCTCAGAACTGCAAAATGTTCTCTACAATCTACAAAACTGGCTTCCAAACAAACATCAACCATGAACCACAATCAACAAAGTCATATATTTTGGTTCATCTCAAAACCTGCTAAAAAATGCCTTCACTGTCCCCCACACTTACTGACAAGACACACCCTATTGAGCCCATCTTCTCATTCAGACATCTAGGATTAACTCTTTACACATCCATTAGCTAAGGGCAGATCCTGCCTTTTGAACTTGGTCGACTTTTTTGAAACAGTCACTAAGGCCATTGATGAGGGTAAGGCAGTTCACACAGCCTACCTTGACCTTGCAAAAGCCTTTGACACAATACCCCACTCGGGCATCATAGACAAACTCACCAGCTTAAATGTAAACCCATATGTCACAAGATGGGTTGCAAACTGGCTCAAGGACAGAACCCACAGGGTCAGAGTTGCTGGAGCTATGTCAGACTCTAAGCCAGTCACAAGCGGTGTCCCACAGGGCTCAGTCCTGGGACCCCTCTTGTTCGGCATTTATTTTTCCGAGGTACAGGCAAACATAGGAGGATTGTGGCTGACAAAGTTCGCAGATGACTGCAAACTGGGAGCCATAATTGATACTCCAGCGGACACAAACATCCTTCAGAGAGGCCTCATAGAAACGGATAATTGGTGCCAGAGCCATGGCCTTAAGCTGAACGCCAAAAAATGTATAGTCATACCCTTTGGGAAGAACAAGGTACCGACAAATTACCACATAGGCGGTAATCCATTAAGTATGGAAGAGGTAATCAGGGACCTAGGGACCCAGGTTGACAGTAACCTCTCATTTGACACTCACATTGCCAAAGTGGTTAGGAAGACCTTCTATATTGCCCACCTTATCATGAAGGGTTTCACATCTAGATCAAGAGAGGTCATTGTGCCCCTGTACTCTTCTCTTATCAGGCAAATGATTGAGTACAATGCCCCATTTGGGATGCATCTCACCCGACACCTGCAGCAGTTGGAAAGACCCCAAAAGTTCCTCACCAAGAGGATAAAGGGTCTTAAACATATGTCATATGCTGCCCGACTGAAAAAACTCCAGCTCTATTCAGTCGCATACCGCCTACTCAGAGGTGATCTGTGCCTGAAGTACAAGGCCATGTCCAATCCTGAATTAATGGACATGCTCCACCTCAGAAAATCCAAATCCATCAGAGCCACGAGAACAAGTGACTTAAACCTCAACACAGAAATAAATAGGACGTGCTGGAGGGACAGATTCATAACCCAGAGGCTCCCTACACTCTGGAACAGAATCCCAGTCCATGTTAGGCAGTGCCCCTCACTGACTCTATTCAAGAGAAATCTCGACGAGTGGATGGGAGATCATAGGTTTACCCCGGGTTCATCTCTGTGTCACTACTAGACAGAGGCATAGTAAACTAAACCCTAAAAGGCGTAGTATTCTCATCCTAAGGGGTGCTGTAAGCCACATACACTCTGGCTAGGCTTATAAATGCCTTAGGGCAGATAGCCTAGTATGAACCTATGAACCTATAAAGGCCAAAATCAATTGCACCCTTTTTCAGTTGCATCAACTCTCACACTAGATGTGAGAAAGACTATCTACAAAAATATCCTGCAACTCCAACTTGAGAATTCCTGTCCTTTAATCACAAATGTAATGCAAAAAACACTCCAAATCCATGTCCAGCAAAATATGTTGATTTAAGCTGCTCTCTACAAAACATGAACACCACTGTGGCACCTTCTGGTATGCCAAATCGATCCCCAGCAAAAAATGAACCGATTCTTTTTACTCCTTATCCTAATCTCAAAACCTTACTTAATAAATCCAACCCCTCCTTCAGTCACATGCTCACCATCACAGAAACCTCTTACCAATTATGGTTTAATTCCAATAATGGCTGGATACTTAGCAGATCTAGACTCACTCTCTAATCCATACAAAATGCCTTTTCCATGCCAGCATCCAAGCCCAGGGACATTCTCCCCACAGAGCTTTGGCAAATCACAGACCCCCCAACCTTCCAGAATTGAATTACTATCTTCCTTAAAAACAGCTTTAAGCAGATGCTTTACTCAACCTCCCAAAACACAAACCTCAAACTTGCACCTTTGCACGTCCTCTTCTGTACACAGACTACATGAACAAATATAGATGTATATTTATGTTTCTCTTTCAATTCACTTTTCCTCTTCAAATATTTTATAATACCCTAATAACTGACATTCCTCTGACCTCAAAGACGCTTTAATGCAGATCCACTATTTCATTAGTACTACTTTAACATGTATCTTTCCTTACTATCCATGTTGATGTTACTGACATGTACTACTTTCTTTGATATATAGCGATAACTAGCATTATGTAATATACAATGTTCTACAAAGTAGTGTTTGGCTGTAAAATACCTTACACTATATCATGTATTACATTATGCTAAGGTTGTTCTTAATTCTTCCTGTAACTTTCGGGCTAAAGCTGAAATGGAACCTTTGTGGATTACCTTATTATCCAGATCAACAAATTCAGTAAAAAAAAAATAAAATAAAATAAAATAAACTTAGAACTGCAACTAATTCAAAAGAGAACCATAAAGTCTTCAGCTACACGAGGAAGCTAAGAATTAACCAACAATTGTTAAGTGTTTATTAAGTGTTTTTTATTAAAGCCTTTTGATACTGGTATTAGTGGTACCAGTTTACTGAATTTGCATTCTATAGTTTATCCAGTTTTATAATAGTGGCAGAACTTTTATTAATATGCCTGTAGAGAGCACCGAATCTCATCTAGCAAAACCCCTCCATCAGCTCTTCAACATGAGTCTCTCCATTGGTTACATCCCAGATATAGGCATGCTGTGGTCCCCTTGCACAAATGTGGCTCCTCTGCCATCCCTAAGAACTGTAGGCCTATTAGTCTCATTAGTAATATTCACAGGTCTAGGGAACACATTATAACAGAACTAACAAACAATGATACAGTTGACCACATATTCCTAGATTTACACCACATTGGTGTGTAAAACGCACAGCATGCCTGCTCAAGTTTTGTGAAAAGGTTTCCCCACTGATAAGGGACACAGTCCATGCTGCTTACCTGGACCATGTCAAAGCTCTCTGTGGTAATATCCCCGATGCTAAGATTACCTGACAAACTCTCCCAACTCAACATTTAGCAATACATACGCCACCATATAGACAACTGGTTATTTGACAAAACCCACACTGTTAAGAGCAGGGGAGTTTCCTCCATACAGAAAAGCATCACCAATAGTGTACCAGAGAGATATGTCCTGGGTCTCATTCTCTTTGGAATGCACTTCTTTGGCATGAAAGCCAATATCAATGGACTGCGGCTATCCATGTTTGTTGATGACTGCAAACAGGGAACAGTTATCATATCCCATTCTGAAACTCAAATTCCCCAGCAAAGAAGAGACCAAACAAATGCTCAGTGTAGCAGACATGGGTTTACCCTCAATAGCACATGGCACCATTTAGATATTGCTTCATTTAAATATATCACAGACTTTGGTACCCTAGCTGAAAGACAATCCTTTGACCCAAGTCATGGTGGTTGTTAAAAGATCTTTTTACAATGCAGAATGTATCCTTTGTAGTATCACGTCAAGGTCAAAGAAGTTATAGTCCTACTTTATCCCTCCCTTGTAAGGCCTATCATTGAATACAAGGTCCCCTCTGCCATGCATCTCACTAAGCATCTAAACCAACTCGACAGACCTCAAATTCCCCCACTAAATTGATCTTGGGTTTCAGTACACTTAGCTATGCTAACAGACTAAAAGCTTTGTCCCTGTACTCTGTGTCATATACATACTTCTGAGGGGTGATCTCTGCTTACCCTTCTGCAACATGAAAGATCCAACACCGTTTGAACTTCTTCAGCTACACACAACCATTGGCAAAGCAACATTTGTTGTAGAGACCTAAACCTATGCTACCACACTAACATCACCAAACAAGATGATAGGTACCTAACTCAATGTATTTTCTGTTTGCGAAACAGACAGCCCTTACATATCAAGCACAGCACCCCCCTAGCAACCTTTAAAACCAGTGTAGATGATTGCAAAATTTTCATCTGGGATATTTGGAAACATCTGCTTAATAGTGGACAGTGAGAGTCTTCCATCAGTACTGGGGGATATAACAGATTCTCAATTGTCTCCTTGGCCATAAGCTTAGTAGAAACCTATGAACCTATAATTCTTCCTCCTACGCTGAGTATGACTTCATGTTGCCCGAAAAGGGGACATACAGTAAAGCTACTGTGTAAGCTTTGATATTCCATACTAAATAAACCATAGCTGTGCATCCTTTACTACCATCATAAGTCTGTGCAATGTGACTATATTTTGCAATTATTTAATCTACTACATTAATTTTTCTTCTAAATTACAACAAAGTTCTTTGAAAACCCATTTAATATTTAATCAAATCTAATGCCGTCACATGCAACCCTGACAGTAGCATATGCCAACTTTTAATTGTATTACATAATACATTAAATTAGCTGTGGTGGTGGTGCTGCGGTAACGTTGTCGCCTCACAGTAAGATGTTGTCCTGGTCGATTCTCAGCTAGAGCGTCTTCTGTGTAGACACATGCGTGAATGGGCGTACCTTCATTGAAGGTTGTGCGTCAGAGTTGGCAACTCGGCACGTAAAAATCTACTGCCAATAAATAGTGTACCGGAGTTCCGCTGTGGCGACCCCATACCGGGAAAAGCCGAAAGACACTGACATAATACATTAAATTAGCTCAATTAGTGAGATTATTCAGCCCATTTACTTTTAAAGAAAAAAAAACTTACAGTAATAATATAGACCATTACATAATTTTAGAAATACAGCAGTATTATTTATGTAAAAAATTAACATGGTACCCCCATCCCACAATCCTTCCTAAATACTTACACACCACCCAAATTCACCAAACTGTGCCATATGAAGTGCCCTTTCTCGAAGTTCAGGCAACTATGGGGATTCTGCTGGTAAATCGATGAGAAAACCGTTAATTCATTCTGATATACATTTTGCTTTTTATAAATAAAATGATGTAACATCTCAGTAATATTCTACTTTTCTTAAATAATGCAAAAATCATTAGGGCACGTTAGTATTGGTACTACATTTATATAACATAACAGAATACAAGTACAAAATGAGAAAATACTGCCTCCCCTCTAAAGAGGGGCCCACAAATGCAACAAACCATTTAGTTTTGCATAGAAAACAAATGACTATCAATAGTCAACAACAAGAATGTAACAAGGGACATTTATTCAAGATGTCAGATTGTGTCAGTTACAAATTAGTCTTCTTTGTGAAGTGCATTTAGTTGGACAGCAGGAAGTGGCACAAAAATTTAAGGATATAATTTTTTTAAAAAGTGTCCTCTTCTTCCATTAAACGAAACAAGAGAAATGGTTCAAATGAAACACTGTCTATAAGAGGCATCAATCTGGACCTAATACAGTCAAGTAGTTAAGTTTATGTTACCCAGTCATACTATAAAACAAAAACATTACGATAAATGTAACCCCAACTATTTTAGCAAACAATCAAAGGTCAGCAGTGGGTGGGGACTCCCGGGGCTGGCCTTTGGTCAACTGTTGCCCTAGACAAAAGGGCTCCACTATGCCCCCCCCCAACACCATCCAGTGATCCCATCCTGATCTACCTACACCACCCAGATTACTTTTTACTTCCTTTTTTTAAGCTTGCCTTACTCTTCAGTGTTTTCTGTATTCATTCAACACATTTTGATTAGGCAAGACTGCTCTAGGTAACTATGTATGAAACAATTGCATTTAGATGGGGTTCTAGACTCTCTGAGGTGCATTTTACATTTTTTAAACAACTTTTTCATCCAATGATGGCCTGAGCAAAAATCATGATTGGGGGTGGGGGCTCAGTCTTGTTCGGCAGCCATAGTTTCCAAAAATTATTAACACACCCTAAATGACTAAAACTACACTGTAATAAATAAATTAAGCTGGAAGTCTAGTGGCCTCCAGGCACCCAGAATACACAAGTTACAAATTTTCAAGGTGTGTTTTATTGCTTTTTTTCCAACCCTTTGTTTTAATGAAGGTGTAAACTAAAATCATTTATAAGGAAAGACATTAATTATACCATTTTATTTAGGAGGAAATGAACTGAATGCACACATTAATGCTCAAAGTTAACCAAACTGTAGAGCACAATAAAGGAACACAAATTATTGTGGTGCTACATAAAAGTACAGTTGTGTACCTACCATAAATGTAGATGTTCGAGTGTATTCACTGTTGCAGTAATTACTCTTGGGTTATCCTGCTGGCAGGCTACCTGCAGTCGGCCTGAATTCCAAACTCTTGGTCCGGCGTTGGTTGCTGTCGCCTCTTCCCTGACGTCAGTGCGGCAGGGGTATAAAAGATGAAGCCGACGCCATTTTCTTCAGTTTTTCTTGCCCCAGATGTCAGGTGCCCCCAAAAGGGTACGCTAAAAATGATGCCAATAAACATGCATGCACTAAAGTAATCAATTCCTTCATCTACAAGCAAATACACCACAAAGGTTGTATAGAATAGAGAAGTACAGGTAAGACCCAGCAAAAGAAAGGGGGATGGTGGGAGGGTAACCTGGACTGCAACAGTGAATACACTTTAACATCTACATTTATGGTAGGTACACAACTGTACTATGCTCATCGTGTTTCACTGTTGCGGTCATTACTCTTGGGTTGAATCCCAAAGCTGAGGATGGGTGGCTGGGGCTAAATAGGATTAGGAGAGGCTATGAGGCCCTGCAGAACTGCAGTGGCAAAGCCTGCTATTTATTTAGAGTAGAGAGGTAAGTGGTAGTGCTTTGTAAAAGTGTGCACCGAACTCCAAGTTGCAGCCTCTAAGATGTCTTTGGTTGGTACTCCTCTGAAGAAGGCTGCTGCTCTGGTTGAATGTGGCCTAATGCCCTTAGGCACTGATTTGCCATGTTGTAAATAGCAGAAACAAATGCAATGGCCTATCTATTTTGAAATAGTCTGTTTTGAGATGGTCTTTCCTTGTGATCTTGCAGCATATGCCACTAAAAGTTGCATAGTCTTTCTGAAAGCTTTAGTTCTGTCCAAGTAGAAGCGTAGCTGTCTGTGTATGTCCAAAGAATGCAGAAGTCTCTCACCCTTGTTCTGTGGGTTTGGATAAAAGGTAGGCAAGTGAATGGTTTGGTTAAGGGCCACACTGGACACCACCTTAGGCATAAATGCCGGGTTTGTCCTCAGAGAAACCCTGTCTGGATGGAAAATGATAAAAGGTTCCACAGCCATGAGTGCCTGTAACTCACAGACTCGTCTTGCAGAGGTTATTGCTAGGAGCAGAGCTGTTTTCCAGGATAAGAATTTTATATCAGCTGTTGAGGCTGGCTCAAAAGGAGGCAGTGTGAGTTTTTCCAAGACATAATTGAGGTCCCATGCAGGTATTGGTGCTCTCCTTGGCAGTCTTGTGTTTTTGGCCCCTCTGAGGTACTGCCTTATTAAAGGATGAGAAAAGATAGGTGGTTCCGTATTGTAATGGGCTGAAATGGCAGAGGCATGGATCTTAATTGATGAAAAGGATAGCCCTTTGTCCAGCATCTCAGTTAAGTATTGTAAAATCTGAGGAATGTTTGGTACAAACGTGTCAATTCCTTGTGCCTGGTTCCAAGCACAGAATCTCTTCCATTTTTCTGCATAAGATTTTCTGGTACTGGGCCTCCTGGCCTCCAAAATAACATCCTTCACAGCTTTGAGGAGTGTTGTGAATGGCTACATTATCCGCCATGCTGCCAGATTTAAGGTCCTGAGTTGGCTGTGCAGGATCTGATTGTTTTGTTGGGTCAGTAAGTGAGGAATTAGAGGCAATGTCCAGGTTGGACCTTGAGACAAGTTCTTTAGGACTGGGTACTAGTGCTGGCGTGGCCAGTCTGGGGCAATCAGTATCATTTTTGGCTTCTCTTGTCTGACCTTTAGGAGTACCGTGGGGAGGAGAGGCAGTGGAGGAAGAGCATATACTGTTAGGTTTTTTCAGCTGAAGGATAAGGCATCCACTTTCCATGCTTGCTTGTGATAAGTCCTTGTGCAGAATCTCTGTAGTTGTAAGTTGTGAGGGGAACCAAATAGATCTATGTCTGGGCATCCCCATTTCCTTGTTATGCTGAAGACTTGTGGATCCAGTTTCTACTCATGGGGATCCATGAGGTTTCCACTTAGTTCGTCTGCCAGAGTATTTATCTTTCCTGGCAGGAATTGTGCTTGCAGGTGAACTTGATAAGTCAATGCTGTGTCCCACAAAGTCATGGCTTGTCTGCAGGGGGGGGGGGGTAGGAATGTGTGCCTCCCTGCTTGTTTATGTACCACAAGACTGTAGTATTGTCCGTCTTTATCAGTAGTTGTCCTGGATGAAGTAGATCCTTGAAAGCTAGCATCTCTTTTTGATTGATATGAAGATGCATCTGGCTTGCAGGCCATGTGCCCTGAATACATTTTCCTGTCATGTGGGCCCCCCCAGGCATAATCTGATGGATCCGTTGTTAGTGTCTGCCTGGCTGTGGGTAAAGTGAATGGCTGTCCCTTGTTGTGGTGACAGGCCTGTGCCCACCATCGATACTCCTGTTGCAGGCAGGGAATGAGGGTAATTAATGTTTCCAGGCTGTGGCAATGTTGAGTCCAAACACTTTTTAGATACCACTGTAGTTTCCTTATATGCAGTCTGGCATATGGAACTAGCGGAATGCAGGATGCCATGAAGCCCAAAGCCTGCAGAATTTTTCTTGCAGATAACTGGGTCTTTGTTGCTAACATTTTGAAGTAAGAAGCCAGTTGCCTTTGTTTGTCTGGCGTGAGATAAGCCATCTGGGCAGTTTTATTTAAGCTTGCACCCAGGAATATTATCGCTTGAGAGGGTACTAGTTTTGATTTCTTTTCGTTTACTGTGTACCCTAGGCAAATTAGTAATCTTTTTACAAACGCCAGATGCTTTAGTAGAATGTCCTTGTTCTCTGCTTGAATAAGGCAGCCGTCCAAGTAAGGATATATTTGAATTCCTCTTTGTCTGCAAAATTCAATTACTGGTGCCAGGCATTTTGTGAAGACCCTGGGCGCAGTAGATAAGCCAAAGGGCAGTGCAGAGAATTGGTAGTGCATTGAGCCAGCTATGAATCTGAGGTATCTTCTGCAAGATTGTCTGATTGGGACATGCAGGTATGCCTCTTTTAGGTCAAAAGTTACAAGCCAAGCCTTCTTGCCCAGCATGGGCAGAAGCTGCTGCAGAGTCAACATTTTGAATTTTGGAACATCCAGAATTGTGTTTAGAATAGACAGGTCCAGTACTGGTCTCCAGGCTTTGTCCTTTCTGGGTACCAAGAAAAGTCTCGAGTAAAATCCTTGTCCCTGCTCTTGCTGTGGTACTCGCGGAATGTCCCTCATGTCCATGAGGGATGAAACTTGCTTTTGTGCCTCTGCCCATTGATTGTGTGGCAGGTCTGGCATACCTTTTGCCTTGGCAGGGTGTGAAAGTGGAACCTGTAGCCCTGAGACACTATATTCAAGACCCATTTGTCCTGGGTGATCATGTGCCAATTTTGTGAAAAAAGTGCTACTTTTCCCCCTAAGGGGGCTGCCAAAAGATAAATGCTTGGTGCTGGCAGAGGAAAGTCATTGGGACTGTTTCCTGTATGGCTGTGATTTGTCTTCTCTGCTTTTGGAGGTAGAAGCACCCCATTGTTTAGACCTGTATGAGCCTTGGGGCTGGGATCTGCCTCTGGGGTGTCTGTATCTGCTTCTTTGCAGCCTGTCTGACACTGGAAAGGACCAATTCTTTGTAGGCCAGTTCCTGCTAAATCTGGGTAGCTGCACCTGTAAGAAATCCTTAACTGTCTGCATAGATTTTGCTTTGTCCTCCATTTTCTTCAACACCTCTTCTGCTTTAACACCAAACAAAGTATGCTGTAATGGAGCATCTAATAATTTTGCTTTAACATGATCAGGCAGATTCTGTTCCTTTAACCAAGCATGCCTCCTAATGACAGAACCTGTAACAGCGGCCCTGCAAGAGGCCTCCAGATAATCAAAACCACATTGCAAAGTATGCCTTCCCACTTGTTCAGTTGCATGCAATAAATCCTGCATTTCCTTGTTTTCTGCACATTCAGAATTTAATATTTTTTGTTTAAGCAGTGGCATTAAGTATTGCTGATATTTTAGCCAAGGTAGCAGAAGTGTAAACCTTTTCCCCCATCTGTCCAGTGCCCTTGAATCCCTACCAGAGGGGATAGGGTTTTTTGCAGTGGAAGCCTTGACCCCTTTGGGACCCTGAGAAATAGTTTCTGGGTCAGCAGCAGGGTTTTTATAAAGAAATTTATATGAATCTGGAACCCTGTAGTATCTTGTCTGGCTTAACAGGTGCAGGGGGTAAAGAGTCAGGAGACAGGCCGGACTCTGAAAATACATCATCTACAATGTCTAAAACAGGGGGGATAGCAAGAGGCCTGTGCTGAGGTAGCAAAAGAAAGTCTCTGAGCCTTTTCTTAGATTCTGAGTAGTCTTGACTCTCTCAGTGGAAGTGCTCCTTCATGATATGCAGGGTTTCTCCAAAAGAATAATCCTCAGGAGGAGAGGCTGAAGGGATAGATTCTTCAGCATCAGAATCCTCATAGGGAGGAAGAGAGTATTCCTGTTCAGAAGAGGAGTCAGAAATGGAAACCTGATCTGAAGATTCATATTCTGCCTCTTGCCTAGGCCTCTTATCAGGAGGGGGATGGGAACCCCTGATCAAAGTAATTAGGTCTTCGGCCATTTTGAGCATCTGTTTTTTAGGCATGGAGGCCTGTCCATGGGCTTGCTGCACTTGTTTCTTTGTCTTTAGTGGTGCTTTAGTCTTTGCCTTTGAAGCTGTAGTCGGTTTTACATACAACTGTGTAGGCCTGAAGACACCCTCAGAAGCCGATGCCTGCTCAGTGGCTCCCGACCCATCTTGGGGAATATTTTCCAAGTGTCCAATATCTTTATCTTGAGTTTCCAGCGGCCTAGTCTCCTCCACGTGGGAGTCAGAAGCGGCCTGTGGCCTGCTAAATCTGGGTAGCTGCACCTGTAAGAAATCCTTAACTGTCTGCATAGATTTTGCTTTGTCCTCCATTTTCTTCAACACCTCTTCTGCTTTAACACCAAACAAAGTATGCTGTAATGGAGCATCTAATAATTTTGCTTTAACATGATCAGGCAGATTCTGTTCCTTTAACCAAGCATGCCTCCTAATGACAGAACCTGTAACAGCGGCCCTGCAAAAGGCCTCCAGATAATCAAAACCACATTGCAAAGTATGCCTTCCCACTTGTTCAGTTGCATGCAATAAATCCTGCATTTCCTTGTTTTCTGCACATTCAGAATTTAATATTTTCTGTTTAAGCAGTGGCATTAAGTATTGCTGATATTTAAGCCAAGGTAGCAGAAGTGTAAACCTTTTCCCCCATCTGTCCAGTGCCCTTGAATCCCTACCAGAGGGGATAGGGTTTTTTGCAGTGGAAGCCTTGACCCCTTTGGGACCCTGAGAAATAGTTTCTGGGTCAGCAGCAGGGTTTTTATAAAGAAATTTATATGAATCTGGAACCCTGTAGTATCTTGTCTGGCTTAACAGGTGCAGGGGGTAAAGAGTCAGGAGACAGGCCGGACTCTGAAAATACATCATCTACAATGTCTAAAACAGGGGGGATAGCAAGAGGCCTGTGCTGAGGTAGCAAAAGAGAGTCTCTGAGCCTTTTCTTAGATTCTGAGTAGTCTTGACTCTCTCAGTGGAAGTGCTCCTTCATGATATGCAGGGTTTCTCCAAAAGAATAATCCTCAGGAGGAGAGGCTGAAGGGATAGATTCTTCAGCATCAGAATCCTCATAGGGAGGAAGAGAGTATTCCTGTTCAGAAGAGGAGTCAGAAATGGAAACCTGATCTGAAGATTCATATTCTGCCTCTTGCCTAGGCCTCTTATCAGGAGGGGGATGGGAACCCCTGATCAAAGTAATTAGGTCTTCGGCCATTTTGAGCATCTGTTTTTTAGGCATGGAGGCCTGTCCATGGGCTTGCTGCACTTGTTTCTTTGTCTTTAGTGGTGCTTTAGTCTTTGCCTTTGAAGCTGTAGTCGGTTTTACATACAACTGTGTAGGCCTGAAGACACCCTCAGAAGCCGATGCCTGCTCAGTGGCTCCCGACCCATCTTGGGGAATATTTTCCAAGTGTCCAATATCTTTATCTTGAGTTTCCAGCGGCCTAGTCTCCTCCACGTGGGAGTCAGAAGCGGCCTGTGGCTCTGAGGTAGCGGGCATCAGGGGCTGCGAAAGCGCCTCACTGAGAACCGGTGACTGGCTTAGAAGCCTCGTCGTCAGTTTTGGACCTCGGATGCCTGTCCTTTTCCTTGCGTTTCTTGTGAATTGCGGTAGTCAGATGACTATCCGATGACATTGTGTAATTAAATCTTCGGCCAAAGTAATGAAGTGAAAAATCGTACCGACACTTAATAGTGCGTTGGTTAAATCTAGCACAAAACCAGCAATTAGCAACGTCGTGATCAGGGCCTAGGCAAGGAATACAATAAGAATGGAAGTCCTTATAAGGTATTTGCTTCCCCCAAGAAATACAATTATTAACTTTTTCTGACATTGGTCTGGAGCAAGAAAAAAGTTTCCCCAACTGGGTACTTAGCTTTAAATGAAGACTTCGGATCTGAAATTCGAACACGAAAATCTCAGGAGTCGGCCGACCGGCACTTGCGAACTGCTTTTGCTATGGGCACCACGCGATAAGAAAGACCGAAGAAAATGGCGTCTGCTGCATCTTTTATACCCCTGCTGTACTGACGTTAGAGAAGAGGCGACAGCAAC